>NC_142651.1:73522500-73825000 GCF_055504915.1 Nelumbo nucifera
AGGTGACCATCATATACATACACTCTTTTATAAGCTTTGTTGTAGAATGATATAGCGAGTTCAAAGTATTGAGACATCATATGAGTTTTTGTTGTTCTTTTCCTTTTGTTGGACCAATCATGTAGATTGGCTATTTATTTAGTTAATTATTAAAATATGAGCTCAATGTTCTTTTTTTCTATTGAATCGAGCGATTTAACCTTAAAATTAAGAAATTATTGCATGAACTTGACACAATGAGAAGTTTGACAAGTGGTAGGTTTTATTCAGGATCAAGTTGAAGCGGAATAGGATCAAGACAAATGAGAACATAAAAGAAACTTGTTTATAGGATAGATAGAAGGGATGTAAATGGATTGAATTTGAATTGGATAAGGTAATATTCGATTCAAATTCGATTAGAAAATTCGATATTCGAATATTCGAATATTCGATTCGAATTCGATTAATTAATTATTTTAGATAATTAATAAATATATAAATAAATATTTTATTTATATAAATATTTAAATTATTTATATAGTTTAATTATTATATATAAATTATATAAGATATTTTGTATATTATGTATAAGAATTAAATAATCGATTCAATTCGGATATTTATCAAATCGAATCAGGTCATATCCAAATTCGATTCGATTATGTCGAATATCGAATTCGAAATTAGATTTTTGAATACCGTTGACACCCCTATTAGATAGTACATGAACAAATAGGTTTCCATAAGATAATATGAAGACCTAAATCAATACCTTGGTTGGCTTCAGAGACATCTAACTGGTTAAAATCATTTGCTGAGGGGCTCCTTTTCCTCTTCTTTAAATACTAACCTCTCTTTCTTATGCCATGTCATCTTGTAGAGTAGGAGCATTGGCAATAGGAGTAGAATTAGTATAATTTGAATACAAGGAGAAGAGAAACAAATAATAGGATTCACCTTAAGGGAATTATTTTCTCTTCTACTAGTCTCCCCATTTAGAGAATTTTGTGAAGGATTAAAGAAAGTTTATGACTCATAAAAGGTGACATCTTTGGTAACAAACTTCCTTCTTAGTTCTGGATAAAAGCATTTATACCCCTTTATGTAGGATAATAACCTAAAAAACTCCCCACAGAGCACTTAGATCCAACTTTGTCCTCTTAGGATCATTGACGTGTATGAAACAAATGCAACAAAAAGCTTTTAGTGTTAAGGAAAACTTAGGATCGTTTTGATGAAGAATAGAAATAGGGGTTTTCATCCCAAGCATCTTGGATGGAGTCTTATTTATCAAGTACAATTTAATAAGCATTGCATGTGACCAGTACTTCTTAGGAACCTTGTGTCGAAGTAAGAAAGAAAGCACAAGTTGTTTTTAGTACATGCCTATTCTTCCTCTTCAAAACTTAGTTTTCTTATGGAGTCTATCCACATTAAGATTGATGTAGTATTCCTTCGTCCTCAAGAAACATGTTAATAGTGCTCTTAAAGTATTCAACAACACTATCTGATTGAAATTGTTTTAATTTCTTTCCAAACTTGTCTCTATCATCTTGCAAAAACTTTAGAAATTATGAAAACTTGACTATGGACTTTCATTAGATGGATCCAAGTATACCAGGAGAAATGATCGATGAAATTGATAAAATAGTAATAATTATCCATGAAGTAGTGGCATTACTAATTAAACTTTGACAAGTTGCTTTACAATGTTTAGATAATAGGCACACATCCCAAAAAAAGACTCTCAGAGAACACATCTAGACACTCATGTAACAAAGCTTTCAACAAAGGAAGAGACAAATGACCTAATTCATCATGTCAAAGATAAATAGTTGTGTTGGACTCTTTGTTATCACTGCCAACCCTATTAGAAACTTTTAAAGTTAAGTTGAAATCTTCATCAAGATAGTACAAGTCTTCGGCTTCATGACTACTCCCAATTGTTTGCCTCATCAGTTGATCCAGAAAACACACAATGAGTAGGAAACAATTTCATTACACAATCTAGGGTTTAGTAATTTTTGAAATGCAAAGTAAATTATAGTAAAATATGCAATATAGGCAACTTAGGAGTAGAGGAAACCAAGGCGGATTGTTCAATAGGTTGAGTAAGGACATCAATTTTCATTCACTTCCACCTTATTTTTTCATTCCCAATCAAATAAAGCACATGTTGCAACATAAGAAATTTATCCCTCCCCAAGATTTGGGATTAAATGCCTTCATATGAGTACTCAAGACTAGCTAAAAACATGAATACTCATCCCTCTTTAATATGTTTATCATGTTACTCTTTGTCTCTAGTGGAAATCCAATCAACAATTACTAAATGATCTAGTTCCTCCCAAAGCCCTTTTAAGGTAGCAACAACCTCGTAGTTGGGTTTGACAAAGGTGCCAACAAGACCTTAAATGGCATCTAGCAAGTTGAACACCAACCTACTTAGAGATCTTCCACTAATAAGCATAAAAGCAGGTTTATAGTAAGTGCAACCTCTTAATAGACATATATGCACAATTATAACACAAACTAAGGTGGTGTTTGATAAATCTGAAATTTCAAATACGAAAAGTTAAAAAGATATTAAAAGTGTCTAAAATCTGAAAAGAGGCATAGATGCTTTTCTACGTTTTAGAGGATATGAATAGATAATGTTGTTTGTGTTGGATCAATTGTGCAACATCTGAAATTGCTTTGTTTTACTATTTTACCCCTGGAATAGGCTATTTTGTAACTTTGAAGGCAGTTAGCACTAATTCATATAAAATAACTTATCAACTTCAGAATAATATCAAAATTATACAAAACATAATATTGATAAAACACGAATAAAAATACTAAAATAAATAATAATTGGTAATAATTACTAAAAATAATTAATAATTATAAATAACACAATAAAACTAATTAATCACTAATAAAAAATAATAATATGATTAAAATTTAATAAAAATTAAAATAATCAATAAAATTTAAAAAAATTAATAAATAATTATTTATTTATTAATAACATTGATATAACACGAATAAAAATAACAAAATAAATAATAATTGATAATAAGTACTAAAAATAATTAATAATTATAAATAACACAATAAAAATTAATAACAATAATTACTCACTAATAAAAAATATTAATATGGTTAAAATTTAATAAAATTAAAATAGTTAATAAAAATAATAATTAATAATTATTTAATTATTAATAATATTGAAATAACGTGAATAAAATAATAATTACTAAAAATTTTAATAAATATAAATAACACAATAAAAATTAATAAAAATATTAAAAGGATAAAAATTTAATAAAAGTTAAAATAATCAATAGAAATTAATAAAATCAATAATTAATAATTGATGGAGGGTGGTTTGACCTGACCTCATCATAAGAGGACACATGGACATGACTCAGCATAAGTGACAACTCAGCGCGAGCAGTCCGCCAAGATCTAGCGTGGCAGCTCGGTACCAGATGACACTTAGATTATCCCAAGCTCCTCCCAAGTAAAGGAGCCCTCGAGCTCCTCCTCAAGAAAAACACCCTGAGAAAAGATTCTTCCAAGGAAGCATCTCGAGCTAAGGTTCTCCAAGACAGGAATCTCCCGAGCTCAAGGCACTTCGGGGTGAGCTCGGGAGCCTCCTAAGTTAGAATAAATTTATTCCTGCTCAAACCTAAGTAGACCACCTCGGGTAGAAGCACCTCGATATGGCACCTGCAGCTCGGCACAGGGTAGCTCGGTGCAAGGCAGCTCGAAGGAAAACAACTCGGTGCATCACAGGAAGATCTCTTGTCTGACAACCGTACCTGCCAAACCTAGAGCCCTGCACCCACGTCTCTCGCCAGGCGGCGGCGTGCCTGCCAACCCTGAGAGGTGTCCCCCGCTTGGAAGGGTCGTACTCTGCAACAGTTACCTGTGCAGCCCTGGCAAGTAACGGTTGCGATAGAGAATCAGAGGCGGTTATGACTGATTTGACAGGTCACCGCTATATAAGAGCTTCGACCCCCAAAGAGCAAAGGTAATTGCAAATTGCGCATCTCCACTCTTAGCTTACTTCCTTGCAACTCCATTTCTCAGCTCTCCAAGTTCTGACTTAAGCATCGGAGTGTTCCCGTCGGGAGAGCTCTCCGGGAATCCTTCACCTTCTTCCCCGCAGGTATCTTGTCCAACGCCAGCTAGGAGCACAGCCTCTGCCAGCTAGGAGTGCTCAGATCGTGCATCATCAATTGGCGTCGTCTGTGGGAAACGCTTCAAAAAGCATTCTTCCACCAAACTATGTAACTTCAGTATCCATTGCTTCCTCCAGCAATGCCAGGCGCAACTCAGGTGCGAACACTTCCCCTGAACCTCAGCTCCCTAGAGTGTGCGTCGGACAGTTCACCCTTCCTCTCTCTGTGGATGGGGTCTCGATGCTGAACATGCCTCAGATCGTGGCACCGGTGAGCGCTTTGCTCCCCTTCGCGATAGGCACCACTTTCACTAAGCCCTCTCTTCCCCTAGTAACTGGACCAAACCAGCTTGAAGATTTGATGCATTGCATGCGAGGCATACAAGCTCAAGTGCAGCAAGTCTAACAGCTTCAGTTGTACCAGCAGCAAGCTCTACACCATGTCTACCAGCAGCAGTTCCCCCTGTTGCCTCTGAACCAGCCGCCGATTCCACCACGACATTCGGCCTCGCAGCAGACTAAGCCTCGCCGCCAGAATGAATGCCCCTCTCGCCGGGGAGAAACCTCCCAGGCCCAGAATCCTCCCAAGAGCTAGATCTCATCCTGTGGCAGGAGGGAGAATCCAGTCACACCCAGCTCTCCGCGCATGGTCAGGTCGGGGGACTCTCAGCCTCCCAGACCCGCATCAGCTCAGCTTTTCGAGTTCGTGGCACCGCTTGTTGAGAACCGATTCAAGGTCCTAGCCGCGGACTCCAGACAAGGACCGATCCACAGTCATCGTTAGTAGTCTGAGGCATTCCCTGTAAAAACCGTTCCTGACAATATAGAAGTGAGCAGCACCAATGCAGAGCCTGCAAAGAAGCAGCGGAGACGTCACCAAGCTCACCGAACTGCGACACACCACCTGCCCGAACTCAAAGGAAAAGAAGAGGTAAGCTCGGGCGAAGTGAAAACCACTATGCTCCTCTCTGTACCATCCCCTCTGTCTCCTGAACTCTTGGTCGTCCCAATGCCCAAGGACTTCGAAGTACCTCCCCTGGACAAGTATGACGGATCGTTCGACCCAATCGATCACGTGGATGCTTTTCAGTCACAAATGCACTTGGCAAGGGCAAGCGAGTCCTGCATGTGCGTAGCCTTCTCTACCACCTTCAAAGGAGTAGCCCGCATGTAGTACAGGAACCTCACACCTAGGACAATAAAAAGTTGGGCACAATTCGTGCAGGTTTTCACCTCCCACTTCATCACCAGCAAAAGATGCCCGAGAACCCAAGAAAGTCTCCTCGGCATAGTCCAGAGGGAAGGGGAGTCTATCCGTAGCTACATCAAGCGGTTTAATGACGTTTGTCTACAGATACCCGACCTGGACCCCGCAGTGTGGCTCACAGCAGCCAAGAGAGGCATAACGCACAAGGAGTTCAAGTGGCATGTAGTTGTCAACCGGCCTAAGACTATAACCGAGTTCTTCAAGCTCGCGGACCAGTTCATAGGGAGGGAGGAGGAGATTAACCAGAAGAATGAAAGTTTGCCTGAAAAGAGGAATAGAGAAGTTGAGTCCTCGACCCATGGGGACAACAAGAAGAAGAAAGACCCAGCTCGGGGAGAAAGGCTAGGTCAGCCTTTCCGAGCTCCTCCAGCAGAAAGGACCGACTACACACCTCTGAATGCAAAGCGGGCCGAGATCCTCCTGGCGATCAAGGACGCCCCGTACGTAAAGTGGCCACCTCAGCTGAGAGGGGACCCGAGTGTTAGAAATAAAAATTTGTATTGTAATTTTCATAAAGATCACGGTCATAGTACCGAAAGTTGTAAGAAGCTCCGCGATGAGATAGAAGAACTCATCCATCGCGGATACTTAAGAAATTTTGTACAAAATGATAATAAAACAGGATGGCAAGGGCAGCAAGGTAGAGATGCTCTCGAGTCCAGTAGCAGACAAGGCGAGCAGCCGCAGAAGCAGCCCCCTAAAGAGAGGCCAGTTCGGGGGACCATACACATGATCACCGGAGGATCGATATCGCGGGCTGCACCTCGGCTGCAGCTCGGTCCTCAGCTCGTGAGATCAGGAGGGAAGAGTGGAACCCCCCAAAGCGGCCAACGACAGAGGAACCGATCTTCTTCACCGAGGACGACGCATGCGGTGTCCACTACCCCCACGATGACGCGCTCGTCGTGAAGATAAGGATCAATGATTTTGAGGAGAAGCGTGTCCTCGTCGACTCCAGCAGCTCAGTAGACATCCTCTTCAAAGCCGTGTTCGACAAGCTTCAGCTCCAAGAAAGCGACCTCGAGCCCACAAGTATTCCCCTGGTGGGCTTCAGCGGAGAGGAAGTCAGGCCCTTGGGGAGAATCACTGTACCTGTGGAGGTCGGCACCTGGCTTAGCATAGTGAGGCTCAACCACAACTTTTTGGTGGTCGCAACTCCCTCCCTATACAACACCATAATATGCCGGCCCATCACCCATGCTCTACGTGCGGTGGTCTCCTGATGTGGCTCATTGTGACACTAGCAAGAGCACTAGCCATTCATGTAGTAAAATAGTGAATAGAGTATCGTTCCCACGAGGATTTAGGAAACAACTACCAATACTAAATTGGTCAATTCTTATCTAATTAACAACACAGTATAACTTTATTCAAAAACTAAAATCCTAAGCTAAAATCTACCTAAAACATCGGCCCAATTGCCTTCAATTCAAGTTAGAAGAGTAAGCAATGAAACCCAATTTCAAGATTCAGCAATCAATCAACTTGAGTCATTCGAATAGGCCATGATTAAGCCTTGGTTTGGTATAACCCCAAGGTCATGAACAGCCTCTTTCAAGTGCATGTTCATCCTATGCATGAGTGACGGTTCTTCTATCTCTAGTAAGAATCTAATCATTCATGCATGCATTTCTTCAAACACATCTAAGGCATCAATTCAAATATGAATTGATCACCAACTGAATTGTGCAAGTTATCTCTAACTTTGCATGCAATTCAGTTCTTGAATAGTAGATCTCAATTCCTAGAGTCTTTCTCAAGCACTCTAGAATTCCAAGCATTAGATCAAATTGGCCAACCTTAAATTTTACAGCCTTAAACTCAACAAGAAATAATGGAAGAGAGAGAGAGAGAGAAAAAAAATTACATCAAAAGAAGTTGAATTCAAACCAAAGAAAGATGATAATAAAAGAAATTATTACATAAGATCTCTGAATCAAAATTCCCCAAATTTGAATTCACCTTCTCTTCTTGCTAGCTTGAACTCTTTCAGCCCTTCTCCTTCTCCTTCTTGCGCCTACCCCTTCTCCTTCTCCTCTTCTCTTCAAGATGTTCGAACCCCAAGGGATGAGAGAGCCTTGATCTCAAGCAATTGAACACCTCTCCCCCCTCTAGAGGCCTCCCTATATAGATTTTCAAGGGGCTCTTGCCCCTTCTTGAAGCCTCTCCCCATTCTTGAACTTTCTAGAGTGCTCTCTTAAGAGCCTTCTAAGGGTTGCCGCCCCTACCTCTTTTGGGCTGTTATTTGGGCTACAATTAAGCTCCTTCTTAGCACATGTTAGCTATACTCTAGGCTATTCTTTGGGCTGAGAATGGGCCTCCTCTTGTTGGGCCGAAATTTTCTCCTTGCTAGGCTTCTTTTCTTTAGGTTTTCCCAAGGAATTAACTTGCACTACTTGGGACAAATTATGCTCTCTTGCTTCCATGGCTGAGCTGAGCTGAATTTGGTAATTTTTGGTATTCTTTTCTTACCTTTTGCCTTCTTTTTCTTGAATTGATTACCCATGAAATCTTTCTTGTCATTAAGCTAAATTAGGGCAAAATTGAATAAAACCGGCATAAGAATCCATGCAAAGACCTCATAAATTATAGATAAATTGTATGTTCATTATCTCCACCTATTATTTGGCGATAAACTTGCCACAGACTTCAGAGTTGGGGTAGCGCGAGGTGATCAACTCGAGTGTCACAAGTGCTACGTCGCCGCTCTCAAAGGAAAAGCCAAGGTGGCAGATGACCTTGAGCTGGAGTGACTTGCGGAGCATTGCGAAGACCGAGCTGCACCTACGGAAGAGACTATTTTCGTGCCAACTTCAACAAAGGACCCAGCTCGAACACTCCAGATCGGCGCTTCAGTCGAGGAGCCTCTGCGATCTCAACTAGTAAGTTTCTTACTTAGAAATTGAGATGTTTTTGCATGGTCTGCGGCAGAGATGCCCGACATAGACCCCAACATCATCACTCACAAACTTAACACTAATCCTATAGTTAGGCCCGTTAGACAGAAGAAATGCTACCTAGCCCTGGAGTGTTGGAAAGTAGTTGATGAGGAGGTCGGGAAGCTCCTCGCAGCCGATTTTATCAGGGAAGTCCATTACCTGAGCTGGGTGGCCAACCCTGTTCTGGTAAAAAAGGCTAACAGTAAATGGCGCATGTGCATCGATTATATCGACCTTAACCGGGCCTGCCCGAAGGACTGTTTCCCACTCCCTAGGATTGACCGTTTGGTGGACGCGACCTCAGGGCATGAGTTGCTGACCTTCTTGGACGCCTATTCAGGCTACAACTAGATCAGAATGGACCCTATTGATGAAGAAAAAACAGCCTTCATAACCGAGCTAGGCCTATACTGCTACAAAGTCATGCCATATGGGCTGAAAAATGTCAGGGCTACATTCCAAAGACTTGTAAACAAATTGTTTGAGCTGTTGATCGGTACTAATAAAAGAAGTAGATCGGGTCCAGCGGCCTATCTACTATATTAGCAAAGTGTTGCAGGGGCAGAGACGAGGTATCTAGAGATCAAAAAGTTGGCGTATTCTCTAGTTGTTACAGCTCGGAAGCTTCATCCATACTTCCAAGCTCATACTATCGTTGTTCTTACCAATAAGCCTCTGAGGCAAGTCTTGCTCAAGCCCGAGGTCTTTGGTAGGTTGACGAAGTTGGCCATCGAGCTCAGCGAGTACGACATCCAGTACAAGCTGCAAACTGCTATCAAGGCCCAATCCTTAGCCGATTTTGTCATGGAATGCACTTTCAGCACCGAAGTCCCCAGGTCGGACGAGCCCGAGCACCGCGAGGGAACAACCAGCGCGGCTTCTCTCCTAGTTAGATTAAACCCGAATTGGGATGAGGAGCCCTGGATCCTTCACGTGGATGGCTCATCAAGTCAGTAGGGCAGTGGAGTTGGAATTGTTCTGTATAAGCCAAGCGGTGTGAAACTGGAGTATGCGCTACGCTTCAAGTTCGCTGCGTCCAACAGAGGAGTACGAGGCGTTAATAGCCGGATTGGCTCTAACAAATGAAGTGAAAGCCAAGCACACCGTCATCTGCAGTGACTCCCAGCTCGTGGTCAACCAAGTTACAGGTGAATATGAAGCTCGCAAGCCAACCATGGTCGCCTACTTAGCCAAAGTCAGAGAGGCTCTGCTCAACTTCCAGTCTCACTTCATCAAGCAAATCCCGAGATTTGAGAACGTTGAGGCCGATGCCCTGTCCCGGTTTGCCAGCACAAGTGATAATACCATGAGAACCGTGTACATAGAGAACTTGCCTCAGTGTAGCATTCTCGAGGAGGGGGCAGAGGAGGTCGGTCCTGTCGTACAAGCAGAGCCGAGCTGGATCGATCCGCTCGCGAGCTTCCTGCTGCACGGGACCCTCCCTGCAAATCATAATGCTGCCAGAAGGGTAGAGCGTTAGGCAACCAAATACGTCATGATAGACGAACGGCTGTACCGAAGATCTTACACGCTCCTCTATCTACGCTGCTTGCGACCTTCTGAGGCTGAGCTCGTGCTCCGCGACACTCATGAGGGCCTGTGCGGTGGACACTTGGGGGGCAGGGCCCTCGCCTAGAAAGCGCTACGACAGGGATACTATTGGCCAACATTGAAAGCAGATGCGATTGAGTTCGTCAGAAAGTGTGACAAATGTCAGAAGCACGCCAATATCCACGACCAGCTCGCTGCCGACCTAAAGTACCTCACTAGCCCATGGCCCTTCGCACAATGGGGGATTGATATACTTGGACCATTTCCACCAGTGACAGGACAGAGGAGGCTCTTAGTGGTAGCAGTTGATTATTTCACTAAGTGGGTGGAGGCCGAACCTCTCACAACAAGCACAGTGCGAAATGTGCAGAACTTCTTCTGGAAGAATATAGTTTGCTGTTTTGGACTACCCCGTGTACTTATCTCTGACAACGGCAAGCAGTTCGAGGACATTAAATTCCAGAACTGGTGCAAAGATATGGGAATACAACAAAATTTTACCTCGGTGGCACACCCTCAAGCGAATGGTCAAGCGGATGTCACAAACAGAGCCATTCTCCGCGGACTGAAGGCGTGCCTAGATCGAGCTAAGGGACTGTGGGTAGACGAGCTGCCTAGTGTATTATGGGCTTACCGAACCACGGTGAAGACCACAACAGGTGAGACCCCCTTCAACCTCACTTACGGCATCGAGGCAGTCATCCCAGCCGAGATCGAGGTCCCCACGCTACGTCTGGAAGCGTACGATGACGAGACAAATGGGGACGAGCTACGTACCAACCTCGACCTACTTGATGAAGTACGGGACCTCGCATACATTAGGACCGTGGCCTACCAGCAAAGAGTAGATCAATACTATAACGCCAGGGTCAAGAAGCGGAGCCTCCACGTCGGAGACCTGGTTCTTCGTAAAGTCATGGTACATGAGCCCAGTGTTGGTAAGCTTGGGCCAAATTGGGAAGGTCCCTACCGAGTAAAGCAAGTGCTCGGGGAAGGAACGTATGAGCTCGAAACCCTAGAAGGGAAGCAGATACCTCGAGCATGGAATATTGTCAACCTAAGGCAATATTACCTATAACTACCAAACTCCAAAGGAGTGGACAATAAGTCGCTCCCCCAGCCTAAGGGCCAAAATGCCGAGCTAAGGACCTCGGGGCCCAGTCGCCTCTTCGGCATGGGTGAACTCTAGGAGTGGACTATAAGTCGCTCCCCTAGCCTAAGGGCCAAAATGCCGAGCTAAGGACCTCAGTGCCCAGTCGCCTCTTCGACATGGGCGAACTCTAGGAGAATGGACTATAAGTCGCTCCCTCAGCCTAAGGGCCAAAATGTCGAGCTAAGGACCTCGGTGCCCAATCGCCTCTTCGGCATGGGCGAACTCTAGGGGAGTGGACTATAACTCACTCCCCCAGCCTAAGGGCTAAAGCGTCGATCTAACAAAAGACCTCGGCACCACATAGGACCTAGTCGCCTTGTCGGCATAGGCTAAGTACTTTTGATGCCTAGAGCGCAGGCAGCTTGGGTGTGAACCCTACGATGCATAGCCCGCCCTGGCGTACAGTGGATTGAACCCGTTAAGGACAACCGACGTTTATCTAAGTGGCCCATGTGTAGACAAGTCAGGTATATACCCTACAATGTTGCTCACATCGGTGCACATCATGCGAAGTTGCCCCTACGAAGTATTGGTTGACAGTTCGGGGTGACGACGACCTAAAAATATCCACTTCGGTTACCCTTACTTGTTATCTAGCCCGGTAGCTTGACAGTTTGGGAAAAAGGATAATTGCACAACACTTAGCAAAAAGAAAAAAAACATATTTCATTACCAGAGTTGCATTACAATGAGCTCAGTACAAAAGGAGAAGAAAAAGAAAATCTGAGCTCGCAAGCTCAATGTACAAGGACTGTCCGAACTACTTAAGGGACCCATCACTCTTGCTCAGAGCCTCCGCAGAAGTGTCATCCTGGTTGGTAGTGTCAGCCTCCCCGGTATCTTTGTCCCCCTCCTCCTCGGAGTCCGAGTCTTCAGTGGCCTGACAGGCTACATCTCCCGTGATTCGTGAGGTAGTGATAGCGCTTACATCGAGCTGTGGGAACTCGCGCTTTATTAGCCACCTATTGAGCTTGATGCCCTTGCGGTAGGCATCCGCCATTACCCCGTCAAATTCCTCCGACATGACGTAGTCTTGGACGGCCTTGACTTTGGCCTCCTCCATGGCATTAAGGAGGATCTCAGTTCGCTCCTTAACATCAGCTTCAAGGTTCTCGATCTGACGCTTCAGAGTTCCCTTCTCGCGCAACAATTCCTCTTTCTCGCGCAGCAACTCCTCCTTCTCGCGCTGCCACTCCTCCTTCTCTGACATCAACGATGTAACTAGCTCTTTCTGAGCTAGCACATCGCCCTCCAGCCGGTGGATTTGGCCGCGAGCTAGCTTCATATCGATGTGAGCTGCGCAGGTTGAGTCTTCTATAGCTAGAGCTCACTTTAAGTGCTGCTCGGACTGGTAGGTCAGGGCGTGCACGACATTATTCACCTGCCAAGAGTGCCAGTTAGCACTAGAAAAAGCAACAATTACAGAAATTGAAGTTGAAATACAACGAGACTTACCACCATGCAGTGAGTAGCTGCTCGAGCTTTGAGTTGAGCAGGCGTTAGCTCGGCCCAACTGGAGACCTCCTCGGCACACGCAGCCCTTTGCTCTTCCGGAGGCTGTACTGTGGGTTCAGAATACTCCGGGCTGATTCTCCGCTTCCCAAAGTAGTAGCAGTAGTCTCAGGAGTGGGCTCCGCAGTTGTCTCGGGAATAGGCTCCGCAATCGCCTCGGGCTCCCGAAGTGAGGGGTTCTCCGACTCCTCCAAGTTGATCACTGGAGGAGCATCAGCAGGCTGCTCAGAAGGCAGCTCGGGCTCGGGAGTAGGAGCCCGTGGAGATTCAATGCGAGCTCTCTTCGCAGCTCGCTTCTTTCTCCCCTTCATCTTTCCAAAGAGTTTTTTTGCACTAAATCGCTCCATAGAACCTGCAACAGAGTTCGACGTCAGTAATGCTACCGAGAAGTAGAAACTAGCTAATGAGAAAAATACTAACTCTACACAAGGTGACCTATCGGGACTCAGACCGACCTCAATGAGCTTGTTCTAGGCGAGGTAGTCCTTGTAGTCAAAGCCGAGCTCCGCCCAAGACTGAAGTATCTCGCTTGTATCCCGGTCCAGCCTAATGCCGGAGTCTTGAATGGCCACCCTCCAATGAGTAGGGAAGGGCCACTCCGCAGAGTTATGAACTACAAAGTAGTCCCGTTTCTAGGCTGGGACTTTACTGGGAAGCTTATGTAATAACTTGAAGCCTAGGCGGGGGGACAGGTAGTAGGTCCGCCTGTGCTCAGGGAGAACACTAGATGCATTCTTCTTTATCGACAAGATAGAAGAGAAAATGTCAAAGTCAAGAGGAAGGGTGTAGTCGAAGCAGAGATAAATTGTACCGACCACATTCCGGACAGAGTTCGGGTGGAATTGATCTATGGTTACATTGAAGTGATTTAACACTTCAACAATTAGGGGGTGTAGTGGAAGGCGGAGTCTGGCCGCGAGCTGTTCCCCGAAAATCACGATCTCATCACGACCTCATCACGACCGTGTTCCCAAGGAAAGTCGCCCGTAGGAAGAAAGTAGGTGTACTCCCTAGGAAGGTTGTACCGGGCTATCAGACTCCTAAGCTTGTCTACCGTCATGGTAGAAGGACCAAACTTATCTGGTATCCGACCTCGATTAGAGGTGGATATTGTTGGGGGGTAATTGTCATTGACCCCATATTACATGGGGTCTTTGTAGACATGGATATTGTTGGATTGGATGGGTGGGTAAAATCGCGTCCCATCGGATTGTTGGACGGACACAAACCGTATCCAAAATAGTTAGATCGGGTTTCGGACCTTCGGAGAGTCTTCATTGTCCACATAGGGAGGACCCCACCACCACGAGGTCCACGACCCTGCTTCATTTCATACCCACACTACTTAACTGTTATTTCTTGCAAAGAGCCGGCAGCAAATGGCCAGAAGGGTTGAGCAGCGACCAGACCGGGCCTCTACGTCCGCCTCCTCCGCCTGATTGGAGAAACAACTCCGAGTCTCGGCGTCTCTCATGGTTGTGCTCCAACTAATCTAAGGGGGGTTATCAGAAACCCTAATTAGTTTTTTCTCTTTTTTCCCCAAAGCAGAACGAAGTAATGGAGGATCCCGAAGGAGTTCTTAGTTTCGACTTCGAAGGGGGCCTCGACAACGGTCCCACCAATCCTACTCCTTCTGCACCCTTGATCCCGGCAGACTCCTCTATCGCTGCCGCCGCTAATTCGGCGGTTGCTCCTGCCGTGGTGGAGCCAGTAGCGGGTGGTCATGCGGGTCGGAGAAGTTTCAGGCAGACGGTATGTCGGCACTGGCTTCGGAGCCTCTGTATGAAGGGGGATGCCTGTGGGTTTCTCCACCAGTACGACAAGTCGCGGATGCCCGTTTGTCGGTTCTTCCGGATGTACGGAGAGTGTCGAGAGCAAGACTGCGTATACAAGCACACGAACGAGGACATCAAGGAGTGTAACATGTATGGGTGGCTCGAAATTCTCTTCGTTATCTTTTTGCATTTGTTATTTTTATTGAGTTTTGGCATGGATTTGTTATTTGGGTCATTCATGTGTTGTTATTGTTGTATGGATGTAATGTAGGTTTTGATATGGGTATTGTCCATTTGGTAATTTATTGAGTTTGAGAAGATGAATAAGTGTGCAGAATCTGTTTGTCGGAATTGGGATGCCGCTTTATATCTTTCTCTTGTAATTGACACTTGACAATTAAATCTGGGAAGTTCTAGATGGTGGGAAAGTCTGTTCGAGCAAATCGTTTTTTACCTACTATGACACTTTTCACAGATAAGAAACTTGTATAGCGCGTACTTGTTATTACCTCTCTACCTAGTTCGGTTGACTTAAACCTGGTAGCAGGTTACTCATATGTCTTGCGTCTCTCACTATAATTCTAACTAAAGTCCTAGAAAAAACGTAAGTAACTTTTGCAAAAGGCTAGACTGCTTTCATATAGGCCTTTTAAAGGGGGATAAACACTCGGATTTTTTTGTCCTCTCAGATACGTTAGAAGGGATTCGTTCACAACAGTATATGGCTCTAGGTTTAGTAGGTGTGATAGGATCCAATGATTTGCTTACGACTATGTAATTCTGTCCACATAATAGAGCCTTCCCTTACCATTTTATCATACTTAAATATACAAGAGATGCATCCTCCTTCAGTCCAACAGGAATTACTTGACAAAGTGTACTAAAAGGTGATTGAGTTTTCTTTTTTGTTATTAGAGAAAGGTTATTGCAACTGCAAAGAAATTTTCAGTTGGGAGGTGTAGGTAATGTAAATGATCATTTTATACATTAAAAGTAGTAGGAGAGGGCTTCAGTCTTGGCAACATAAAGAATAAAAGCAAGTCTCTCTAAAGCAACTAGATTTGGTAGGTCCTTGATGAGTCAAATCATCTATAATTAATGTTAAGAGATTTGTTATTTTTCAGAAAACTTGGTGGCTTTCATACGGGTAAACTTCTGATGTTACATCTGGAGTGCCTTCTCAATCTGTTTGCGATATACTTTTGTTTGGTTAATATGGCTAATCAATCTTATATTAAATTCCGTCAATTCTTTTGGTTGCGAGTTGACTTTTTTTGCATCATTTTCCTTTTCTTTATTTATACTTGGTTACTCAATGGGAAGTCTCATTTCTGGACTTTGATTAATATGAAAAAGAATAAATGAATAAAGAAATAAAAGTTGATGTCTCTGTATTTTGTTTGATCACCTTTTCCTCCTGCTTTGAACTCTTATGGAGTTTCACTTTCTATAGGAATAAGAAAGAACATGAAATTGAAGACTTAATTTTCCTCGGAATGCTAAAAATTATATTCACTTTCCTAGTTAGAAACTGAATTAAGAGTATTTTTGAATTTTTTTTTTGTATTTTTTATCCAAGTCCTTTTTAAAGCAATGGTTTATCAATCCTTCTCCTATGACTTATTCTTAGTTTAGTTGTTTATGACACCTGAAGGGGGGGTTGGGTTAAAATTTGGCATTATAATTGCTATAGGTATTAGGAAGCTTTTCAGTACCTTCTTATTTATATAATTCAGTAGTTAGGGGAGCTGCACGATTAATGAATGTTAGGGGATTAAGGAGGGCCTTGTTGGAGTCACCAATTTCATCTAGTGTTTTAAAAGGCATTGGAGGCATATGCCTGAAAGTGAGGCACTAAGAAAATACCTGGAGGCATGTAGTGGAGGCATAGATGCATGAGGTGTATACCTCCAATATAGAGGCCATTAGTTATTCCATCAGACCTGATTTGCTTCATGAAATAAAAAGGAAAATAGAGAGGAAGAAGGGAGAATAAAGGAGAAGAGAGAAGGAGAGAAAGAGAGGAGAAGATGAAGAGATGGTTCGACTGTTCTCAGAGGAAAAAAATCTGTCTCCCCAGCCAGCCAGAACAATATATATAGATTTCTAATTTAAAGTACAATGACCTTTGTGCCCCTTTTTATGTATGGTACACTTTATTCAATCTTAGGCAAAATAGACAAAACAACCTAAAGTAAAATATTATGAAATGACTCAAAAACCCCTGGACTGTCGGCTTTAACACCTCTCCTCAAGCTAAAGAGTATATATCATACAATCCCAGCATGTTACATATATGATCCACCTTTCCCCGACTCAACCCTTTTGTAAACAAATTAGCTCACTGACTCCCTGTGTTCACATGTACTGCATTTATCACTTCACTGAGCACTTTTTCTCTCACAAAATGACAGTTTTGATTTCTATGTGTTTTGTTCTCTCGTGGAAGATTGGATTAGATGCAATGTGAACTGCAACTTGATTGTCACAGTACAACTTCATAGGATTGTTGAGTGTATACCCAATCTCAAGGAGTAGGTTCTTTAACCACACTAACTCACAAGTTGTGTGTGCCATGGCTCTATAATTAGCTTCAACACCGCTTCTTGCTACAGTTGTTTGTTTCTTGCTCTTCCACGTTATTAGATTTCCTCCAAGAAAAGTACAGTACTCTGTAGTAGACCATCTATCAGACAATGAGCCGACCCAATCTGCATCTGTATAACCCTTTATTTCAAGACTTCCTCCTGATTTGTATAATAACCCTTGACCTGGAGCCCCTTTCAAATACCATACAATCCTCAGAGCTGCATTCCAATGGGGAACCCAGGGCTTCTACATAAACTGGTTGACTACACTCACTGCAAAGGAAATGTTTGTCTGGGTAATAGTCAAATAGTTCAGCTTACCCACTAACCTCTTGTGCTTTTCAGGATCATCAAATTCTTCACCCACATCAATGCTTAATTTGGTGTTGGGTTCCATAGGTGTTTCGACTAGTTTAGTCCCTAACAATTCTGTCTCTTCTAACAAGTCAAGCACATATTTCCTCTGTCACAAATTTATGCCATGCTTCGACCTTGCAACTTCTATGCCTAGGAAGTATTTCAGTTTGCCAAGATCTTTTGTTTAAAAGTGATCATGCAAAAAAGCTTTTAATTTATCAATGCCCAACTTATCACTACTTGTAATGACAATGTCATCTACATAATCCAACAACAAAACCTTTCCAGCTTTAGAATCATAGCTGAACACCGAATGATCAACTTGACATTGCTTCATATTGAAGTCTTTAACTATCTCACTGAATCTACCAAATCAGGCACACACAGATTGTTTCAATCCGTAAATTGCCTTCTTAAGTCTACGCACTTTACCATCCTCCCCTTGTGCAACAAACCTTGGTAGCTGCTCCATATACAACCCTTCACTAAGATCACCATGCAGAAAGGCATTTTTAATGTCAACAGGGTCCAATCATAATAGCTGCTAGCCTGTTAAAGATATATCAACACACAGACTGAGCTAATCTTGGCAACTGGAGAGAATGTCTCTGTATAATCCACACCATACAACTAAGAGTACCCTTTGGCCACCAACCTAGCCTTCATGCGCTCTATGCTTTAATCTGGTAAGTATTTGATAGTATACACCCACTTACAACCTACAACATGCTTGTGTGTTCATTTCGTTTGAAGCTTGGAAACATTCGAAGGCTAGGGCTTGGCACCGCCATCACTCCACCCTTAGAGTCTAAAGATTGAATGAACTCCGGCGGTAGTCCGTTTTACTCTGGCGATATTCTCCTAACTCCGGTGGTAGTCTCGGTGCATGCATCAGCGAATGAGGATCTCAACACTCAGATGGAAGCAGCGAGTGCATTAGTAAAAATAGATCATAGAAAATTTTCAATTTGATCACAGAAAAATGGACTGCGTATTTTATAGGAATGATTTGGAAATGGCCAGTTATCTATTGTACTTGGAGGGGTAAACTCTTTATTTCCTTTCTAGTTTGGAAAACTCTTGAGATGTCCTTGAAAAGTAAAATACATGCATTATGTTATGGAAAATGTCCTTGAAAAGGAGATAAAGGAACTTAAGAGGAGAGACGATGGAGAACTTTGTGGAGGCCAATCGGTGGAGAAGATTTCTAAAGGTGGAGGCGAAAAGCTTTCTGATGGAGGAACTAAAAATCAGAGGACAGACTAGTTTGAAAATCAGGGAAGCTAAGAAGGCTTTAGTACTGCTGGTTGGGTTGGACGTGGTAGAATGGTTCACAAATTTTGTAGCAAAAGCAAGTGCAAGAGGGAAGGAGAGAAGCTGGAAAGAGCTCACCATGAAGGTGGGAAGAAGATATCTGGTGGAATGCAGAAGAAATCATAAGGGGTCATTCATAGCTCTCTTAGAGTTTTTTGACAAGAATAGGAAACAACTGGTCTGTTTTCCTGAAGGAAGGAGGCAGGGGTGGATGGAGATAGTAAAAGCTCTGAAGGAATTTTCATCAAGAGTGAAAGCAGAAAAGAAAAGAGGCTTAGAAAAGAAGGAAGAAGAGGAGATTTCAAGAACAGTAGTCAATCTTGAATCTTCTAGGCAATGTGCCTCTACCTTGGTGCAAACTAGAACTAACGCAGCTCTGTTAGTAACAACTGAAAGAGGAGATTGGACAAGGAAGCTGATTGTCGAAATTGACAAACCATCTAGAGGGTGGAAGGAAATTGTTGGTTCTTTGACAAAACATTTGAAGTTGAGAACAAAATATATCCTTACACCCTTTGATACATGCAAACAGAATATATCCACTTGAAAACAGAGTAGGAGTTGAGGCTGTATGTCTACAGGATGATTTTGGCTCGATTAATATCTTCAGGTGGTCCCCTTCTTCCAACTCAAAGGTATCCTCAATTTCAAATGGGGAGATCTCAGGTCTGTAGCTATATTGTTGAAGGTGGAAGGTGCTTTCATGGAGGTGTGGTTGGCTTCCTCCATGGAAGCTGAACTGTGGAGGGAAGCTAGGAAGGAGGAAGATGCAAAGGTTGAAGATGAAGTCTTGCATGGCAGCAAAGGATTGGAGGACCTGCAAGGAAAGGAAAGTTATACAAAAAAGGGCGAACAAAACTTGGGAAGTTCAAAAGACTTGTAGAAGATGGAAAGTTTGAAACGTGCACAACAAGATAATTGCTGGGCCTCTGACAAATCTTATGCCCATGCAGTTACAAGTGGCGCCTATCCCAAACCCGCTATTACACCTGCTATTTTGTGAAAAGACCAGCAAGAATTAGGAGAATATGCTGAAAATGGGGAGATTATATAGTTGGGCCAAGGGGAAAAAGATAAAATTAGGTTTGGTGGGCCCAGAACTCTAAAAGTTGGGCCGGCTAAATTGGAAGCAGTGGGTATTGGGCGTTCTAAAGAAGGCCCGTATAAAAGATCAGGGGCGGAAGCTTTAAATGGGTCGCAAAAATTAAGCCCACTTAAGGCGGGTCAGGTGGATACAGGGAGCCCATTTCAGGGGCCCAACCCCAAAGAAAATACTTAAAAAGGCATGTGACTAAGCATGTGCCTTCGATAGATGGTTATTACCATCTATCTTCTTCCTCTTCGAGTGCAACAGATCGAGTAGCGGGAAGACTGAACTCTGTGTATACTGGAGTTTTGGAACAGTGGATTCCGATGGTAAGATTAGAGAAACCGTCGCCAAAAAAGCGTAATCCAAGGTGTGTTAGACGAAGTGATTTAGAGGAAAGGAGGGAGCTCTTTGAGAATGAAGACTTTAGCGATTCTAAGAGTCTGGGTAGCATTGATCTCAACAGATCAAAGGACATTTATGAACAAGATAACTTTGGTACGGAAGTATTATTTCAGGAGGAGGAGGGAGCTGATTCTCAAAGTTTTGAGGGAGGCTCGAAGAGTACGATGGAACAGCAAAAGACAACTACGGCTGGGACTCAGGTTCTGTCTATACTTGCAAGGGAGATGTACTCCTTAGCCCAGGAAGAACAGGTTATGGGTTTGGAAAGAAAAGACTCTACCGGATTGGTCTGTAATGTATCGCCAAAAGCTAGACAACAGTGGAAGACTAACTTAGTTGCGGAAGTTGACAAGTTGTTGGTCTCCTATGAAAAATCTCCTAAGCAGATCAGACCACAAGAGACAAGATTAGACTTGCCTCCCTATGCCGGTCCGGTCCTGTTCCCTTGGAAGAAGCTCATTTGGTTCCCAACAATGAAGGTACTTTTGTCCATTCGGTTTTAGTTATTGATGCTTTTCCTGTGGTTGAAACAGATACTCCAACATCCCGAGAGGAATCTTTAGGCGAGGAGGAAAATAGAGAGCTTAGCACTGGTAAAGGTGAGAGGAGTGAGGGAGAGTTGGAGGTTAAGAAAAAGCGGGAGGAAGAGTTAGACAGAATATGGGAGCAAATTTGTGCATTATTGGAGGAGTATAAAGCAAAGGAGGGGTTAGATGGTAGGGAACTTGAAGCAAATCCTCAGAACAAGGAGAGTTACAGAAGTTCTAGGTTGGGGGGGAGGTGGGTGAAGTCAGTGGGTCGGCTAAAATGATAGAGGGGAATGTGAGAAGGAAAAAGAAAAAGAGATCAGAAGTGGAGAGACTAATATCAGATATAGAGGGTGATATCGAGTTTAGTGGAAAGGGAGAGAGAAGGAAGGGTTCTTTGTGAGATGGAACAGGGTTAGTAAGGGGCGTTTGAAAGGAGTCTTACTATGAAAATCATTAGTTGGAATGTTAGAGGGTTAGGGAGTGCAAGAAAGAGAAGGGCAATTAAAGACCTGTAGAGAAGATAGAAGCCTGATATAGTCATGTTACAGGAAACCAAGTTGGCAAATTTGGATAGAAGATGGGTCAGAAGTGTGTGTGGAAATCAAGAGGAGTGTGCTGGACTTTATCTCCCTCATAGGGAGCCTTGGGAGGGATAGTGACCTTGTGGAGGGAAGATGTTGTAGAATCCGTGGAAGAACTTATAGGGAGATTCTCTGTGTTTAAAATTCAGAAATGTGGAAGATGGATTCATTTGGGTGTTATCTAATGTCTACGGGCCAAATGGTTATAGAGAAAGGAAGGAAATGTGGGAGGAGTTGTATCGAATTCAAGGCTTGTGGGATGGCCCGTGGTGCCTGGTGGGATTTCAACGTACTCATGTTTTGTAACGAATCAAATAATCCCCAAAGATCGATCACTACAAGCATGAGAAATTTCAATGAATTAATTAACACCTGTGGTCTAAAGGAATTACCCCTTCTACAAGCTAATATTACATGGTCCAATTTCCAAGAAAACCCCCTTTGCTCCAAACTCGATAGATTCCTTTTTAATGTAGAGTGGGAGGACCATTGGAGGAATTTGGTGGCTTGAACCCTTTCTAGATTACATCTGATCACTACCCTATCTTATTAGGTCAAGAAACTCTAGGCTTTGGACCACAACCATTTAGATTTGAGAACATGTTGCTGACTCATCTGTACTTTGAACGAAAAGTTGGTGAGTGGTGGAATGAAGACTTGAGAGGGGTAAAGCGGAAAGGTGTAAGGTTCCACAAAAAGTTGAAGAGATTGAGAGCTAGGATCAAAGAGTGGAATATGGAGCATTTTGGAAGGGTAGAGGATCAAAAGAATATTTTGGTGTCCAGGATTGATGAGCTAGACTCCAAAGAATCCCAAAGAGTTATGAATGAGCAAGAAAGGAATTTGAGAAGTAGTTTAAAAAAGGAATTGGAAGAAGTTCTTAGAGAGGAGATTTCTTGGAGGCAAAAGTCAAGACACAAATGGATCAAAGAAGGGGACGACAATACAAAATTTTTCCATGCGTTGGCTAATGGGAGGAGAAGAAAAAACTATATGGCCAAATTAGAAGTGGATGGGGAGGAAGTCACAAATCAAAGATGAGATAGCCAAAGTGTTGGTGGATCACTTTAAATCAATTGCAGGGAAGCCATTGAATAATAGACTAAGGCTGAAAGGTCTAGATTGGCCCAGGCTGTCTGAAGAGCAAGCAATCTGGTTAGAGAGAAGTTTTGAAGAAGAGGAAATTAGGCATGCAGTATTTTCAATGGATAGATCCAAAGCCCCTGGGCCAGATGGCTTCACCATGGCTTTTTATTAAGACTGCTAGAATGTGGTAAGAGAAGACCTTTGTGCTGTGTTTAAGGAATTTGAGGATAATTACAAAGTAAGCCCTAGAGTTAATGCTACTTTCATAGCTCTAAGAAGAAAGAAGCAAAAAATCCTAAAGATTTTAGGCCGATCAGTTTGGTGACTAGCATTTACAAGATCCTGGCTAAAGTGTCATCTTTGAGGATTAAAGTAGTGCTGCCCTCCATCATTAGTCTAGCCCAGGGAGCATTTGTGCAAGGGAGACAAATAACAGATCAGATTCTAATAGCTAATGAATGTGTGGAGGACATGAGAAAGTCCGGAAAGCAAGGTTTTGTTTGTAAGCTGGATGTAAAAAAGGCCTATGATCTTGTGGATTGGAGTTTCTTATTAGAGGTCCTAGGGTGTTGTGGGTTTGGAGTTAGATGGTGTAATTGGATAAAGGGCTGCATAAGTTCTTGCCTTTTTTCGGTCTTGGTTAATGGGGTAGTCAAGGATTTCTTCCCAACTTTTAGAGGGTTAAGGCAAGTTGACCCCCTTTCCCCTTTCTTCTTTACCTGAGTTGCAGATGTTTTTAGTAGTTTGATCTCTAAGGCAGAGATGGAAGGAGTAGTGAGAGGTTGGAGGATAGGAAGGAGCGGGATTAGGGTGACCCACTTACAGTTTGCTGATGACCTAATAATCTTTTGTGAAGGGGGTAATAGGAGAACAATAAGTAATCTCAAATATTTGATAAAGCGCTTTGAGAGAGTATCAAATCTCAAAATAAACATGGAAAAGAGCTGTGTGGTGGGTGTGAATCTGGATGAGAGGACTATTGAGTCTGTGGCTAAGTATTTAGGTTGTCCCATTTCCTCTTGGCCCTTATAGTATTTAGGTCTACTTCTAGGAGCCAACCCTAAGGAGAGCACCTTTTGGGCCCCGGTTCTAGAAAAGTTTGAGAAAATGTTAGCCTCGTGGAAAAGGAACTATATTTCTTTAGGGGGTAGAGTAACATTACTAAAAGCTTCCTTAGCAAATCTGCCGATTTATTACTTCTCTATGTTTAGGATTCCTGTTAGAGTGGCCAAGAAGTTGGAGAAATTAATGAGAAATTTTCTTTGGGAGCCAGGGGAGGAAAAATAGAGGAAAAAAAGGATCACTTAATAAATTGGGGAATAGTGTGTAAGAGGAAAGACAAGGGTGGGTTGGGACTGGGGAACTTAGTTTTGAAGAATAAAGCACTCCTAGGAAAATGGTTGTGGAGATGGCCCTTAGAACAGGAGAGACTATGGCATGAGGTAATAGATAGTATACATGGCAGTTCGGGAAATGGATGGGAGGCTGGTGTATCGCGTCGAGCCATGTTGGCAACTCCTTGGGAAGCAATTCAAAGTATTCTCCCTTTTTTCCTCAACTATATCAGGTATGATGTCAATTCTGGTACTTCTGTTTTGTTCTGGGAAGACATCTGGGTGGGCAATTCTGCCCTTAAGGGCAGTTTCCCTTTTCTCTGTTCCCTTTCTCGCTACAAGGGTAAAGCAATCTCTTACTTTTTTCCAACATCTGTTTCTCCATCCTCTCCGAATCGGGACTTTGGGTTTCGTAGGGGCTTGAGAGATCATGAACTCTCTTGTGTTTCCGACCTTTTGTTACTACTTGAAAGTGTTTTTCTGGACCCTTTAAGATCTGATGTGAGACTTTGGTCCCCTAATCCAAAAGGTTACTTCACGTGTGCCTCCTTCTTTAAGTCCCTTTGCTATCCCTCGGGACAAGTGGGTTTCCCAGCTAAGGGGGTTTGGTCTAAACCTATACCTCCTAAAATTATTATTTTCTGCTGGGAGGTGTTCTATAGGAAAATCAACACTTCAGACTTATTGCAGAAGAGAAGGCCTTCTATGTGTCTGTCTCCTAATTGGTGTGTACTTTGCAGGGCTAATGGTGAGGATTGCTCTCACTTACTTTTAACCTGTTCCTTTTCTGATGCTATTTGGGGTTGGATCTTTGCTTTGTTTGGTTGTAGATGGAATTTGACCACAGCCGTAGATCAGATCTTTGACCCTTTGTGTGGCCCACAAAAATTGGTAAAACAATGTGGAGGTGCATTAGAGCTGCTGCTTTGTGGACAATTTGGGAAGAAAGAAATGCGAGGATTTTCCAAGAGAAGGAGAGAAGTATTCAGAATGTAAAGGATTGCATTTTGACCAGGGCAGTACATTGGCTGAGATCATTGGATTCCTTTAAAATATATTCCTTTGATGGCATTTGGAGGAACTGGATTGCTGTGGCTAGTAGCAGTAACAGGAAGAACAGGGTACCAGATGTGTGGGTGCCTCCTTCAGAAGGCTGGACAAAGCTGGATTTTGATGGTAGCAGCCAAGGAAATTCGGGTCCATCAGGGATAGGTGGGGTGCTGAGAGATAAATATAGTAATATATTAGCTTTATTCTCAAGCTTCGTGGGTATAGGAGACTCTATTAAAGCTGAGCTTCTAGCGGCAATACAAGGTATTCAGATTGCATAGCAATTAGGAGTTCAGAATTTGCTTATTGAAGGAGACTCCAAAGTCGTTGTGGGTTGGTTAAAAAATCCAACTTCAGTTATTTGGTGCTACATGGATGTTATGAAGAAAGGTAATTGGTTTTCAAGGAACATGACTGTTAATTATCAGTGGGTAGGTAGAACAACTAATACCATAGCGGATGGGTTAGCTACGCAAGGGGTATCAAGGGAACATTTATTCTGGGCAGCTCTGTAAACTTTCATTTCCTAGCCTGGTGTAGTACTTTGTTGTTGTTGTTGTGGAGAGGTACCAGCTTGTGCCTCTCCTTTGGGCAGGCTGTATTGTAATTTCATTCTGATTATCATGAATAAATTATCATCCATTTATAAAAAAACCTACAACATGCTTACCATGTGGAAGAGTGGTAAGCTCCCACGTGTGATTATGGTCAAAGGCTATGAGTTCCTCTTCCATTGCTTTGCGCCACTCCGAGGAGGTAATAGCTTCTTGGACATTATTAGGAATAGAAACAATAGACAAAAGGGAAGCAGACTAACGATGGGAAGCAGAAAGATGAGAGACAGAAACATAGTTAGAAATAATATGCAAAGTACAACTACGTTTACCTTTACACAAGGCAATGGGAAGATAGGAACAACTGTTAGATCTGTCAGTGGAGAAGAAACTGGAGAAGGAGCCGGTATCTGTTGATGTGTATACATGTGCTTGATAGGTGGTCTTTCAATAGGAACCTATAGTGGAGGAGACAGAGACTTGGGAGCAATGGGAATAAGAGGAATGGGGTTGACAACAGTAACTGGAAATGGAAGTACGTGAGATAAAGAAGGAACTTCACCACTAGTAAAGAATGGAACAAACTCGAAGAAGGTGACATCAGGGCACACAAAGGAACGTTGAGAAGAAGATAGATTATAACACTTATAGCTCTTCTGTGTCCAAGAGTAGCCCAGAGAGATACACTTGGTAGAGCGTGCATCTAACTTGTCAATCCCCGGGCACAAATTATGAGCAAAGTATACACACTCGAAAACCTTGGGAGAATAAGAGGAAAAGGTGACACTGTAGGATACAAGATGGAGAAGGGAGATTGACCTCCAAGGATAAACAATGGCATTCGGTTAATGAGAAAACAAGTTGTAAGATCAACATCACTACAAAAATATTTAGGAATACTCATATGATGCAAAAGAGACCGAGTAGTCTCAAGTAGATGACGGTTCTTGTGTAACTACTCCATTTTGTTGAGGTGTATAGGTGCAAGAGGTTTGATGGATGATCCCGTGTTGTTCTAAGTATTCTTGAAACAGGGTATAGAAGTATTCTTTCCCATTGTTAGAACGAGGAATTTTAATGTGAACACCAAACTGAGTACGGATTTTAGCATAAAATTTTTGAAAAATGGAGAATAATTCACTATTTTCTTTCATAAGATAAAGCCATGTCATCCTTAAATAATCGTCAACAAAAATTACAAATTATTTATAACCATTGTACGGCACAACTTTGTTTGGACCCCAAATATCAGAATGGACTAAAGAAAAAGGATTCGAACTATAACTATCAACTCTCGGACTAAAGGAAACCCAAAGGTGTTTCTCGTACTGGCATGACTCACATTCTAATGAAGAAAGACGACACAATGACGAAACAAGTAACTGAAGTGTCTTGAGAGGAGGATGACCAAGTTTGCAGTGCCATTGAAGAGGTGTAAGAGAAGACTGGATAGCTACTGTCGAACTACCACCATCAAGATAATACAACCCACTATCTTCATGCCCTCCACCCTTGAGATCCTAAAAAACACAAGTCAGGAAAGAAGGTTACATAACAATTTAGAAATTTGGTCAATTTGCTAACAAACATAAGGCTGGAAGGGAATTTGGGTACATACAGAACTGAAGATAAACATAACGATGCAATGTCTACATTGCCAACACCACAAATGGGTGAGGTAGAACCATTAGCTAAAGTGATTGTATGGAGAAAGGGAGGAAAACAAACCTGGAGTCCCCCAGTCATATGATCAGAAGCTCTAGAATCGATAATCCAAGGTGAAGGTTTGGAAGCCAGACAAGCCATATTTGAGTGACCAAGAATAGCTGTATTCTGTTGGGAAGTAGCCTGAAGGAACCTTTCATACTCATCACGTGAAATACTCATCATCTCCTTCCTAGAGGCACTAGTAGATGTAGAAGGTGCTTGATCAGTCTGCTGGGTATCAACTACTTCACCACCACTTGTTGCTGCATTATTGGTCCATGTAGAAGGGTGTCCATGTAAATCACAAAAAAATTAACAGTGTGTCCTTCTATCCCACAATGTGTATACTTCTTAGGCCCATAACTGTGATGACCTTCCCCTGAGTCTTGACCTCCAATACGTCCACCATCACGATGCAACATAGGCCCACTACGACCTGCTTGAACTCCATGACCTCCTCCTTTATTTCCATGGCCTCCCCCTCTCATCACTGCAGAGGTTGATCTATCTGAGACTGTGGGACTCTCGGACGACCCAATATTAATCCTAAGAAGTCGTGCAAACACCTCCTCAAGAGAGGGAAGAGTAGAGCCTTCAAGAATCTGAGCTCTAACTGGTTCATGCTCAGCCTTCAAACCTACTAAAAATCTGGTCGCATCTAGGTTATCCCTTTGTTGCTACTGAATTTTAACATCTCAAGTCAAGGGATGATAGATATTCAGCTCATTTCGAAGGTTCTTCATACTAGCATGGTACTCCTCAAGTGTCTGATTTCCTTTTCTTGATAGAGCTGATATACTTGTAGTATTTATCTTGTCCAGAATAGAACTTCCTGGCATGATCTCATATCTCTTTAGCAGTATCAAGAAACATAAAATTCACGCTGATTTTGGGTTCCATATTATTCCACAACCACGTCATAATTTTATAATTTGTGCATCTTCTTGTTCCTAATCACTATACCCTTAGGAATCAGCTGAGGGTTTTTCCTCCTTCACATGTTTCATTTTCTTCTTGGCTCTAAGAAAGACCTCCACTGACTTGTTCCATGGCATACAATTTTCACCATTCAGCTTGATGGAAGTCATTTGTACATTCAAAAAATTAGGGGGAATCATAACACTGGATTTTTGATCACTGTTCTCTCCTAGGGCTGCCATGGGTAAAAAAACTTCACTTCACAACACCACACTATACCACATGGGTAACTAATTTTCAGCACTATTTTCACACATCACCCACTTCTATCAACAAGAAACACAGACATAGGCTCTGAAACATGTGCTGTAACAGGTTTCAGCAGTGTTCTCACACCTATCACTCACTTCCATTAACAAGAAATCTCCAGAAAATCACTTCTTATAAATACCTGTTAAGGGTGTCATAACTTTGATTTCATTAATGAGATGGCACAATTGTTTATATATTGATGGCTGATGATACTTATTGTGATGATGCTTTAATTCTATTATTTAAATGTGGTTGTTTTATCATTAGAAATTGTTTACACTTTTTTTTTTTTTTTTTTTTTATAAAGGTAAGGTATAAATGCATTAAGAAAGAAAAAAAAAAGGAAAAAGGGTACAAATGAGGCTTACACCTCTTTTGTTGGCTTGCACTTCTTGCCTTAGGATGGTAGAATGCCTCACACCACACCTCCATATTTTAAAGTATTGATTCCATCAGACAATAAAGATCAAGATGAAGGATGATCCAAGTGTATACTTTTAGTCAGTTATTTCTTTAAAGCATTCGCTGTTATTCTAATTTATTTGTTAGATTTGTGCATGTTTCATATTTCCTTTTATTTTATGGTGAGTTATAACAACATTGTTTGTTTTTAAACTTGATTGACAAGGGAGACCTGCGTCTTCTTGTTACTATTCCATGGTTAAAATGTTGGATCATGACTTGGGGCACTACTCTTTTACTGTTCTAGTTTTCTTATATAATTTTTTTGTTATTGTACTCTTTCCATTGCATTAACATCTTATATGTTTGAAACTTGACTTTCATTTTTTTTTATGAATGTTTGAAACTTGACTTCTTTATTGAACTTGTGATTATTTTTATTTTTGATAGTAAAAATAAAATTTCATTAGAAAAGAAAAAAAAGCTACTACCTATCCAGGTGTTAAGGCAGCACCCAAGTGCTAGGAATTTTGGCTAACTAACTCAATTACAAATCAAACAAAACAAAACAGGTTACACATTTGAATCCCCAACACTTGCCCAAGATTATCCCAATGTCTTCTTTGGATACTTGGCAAAATTCTGGTACTAGAGCCCAACCAACAATAGATTTGCTTACAGCCACCACTATCCTCTCCAAATTCTAAGATTTGGCTCCGAAGATTCTTCTAATTCTTTCCATCCATAAATTCTAACATCTTGCAAATGGAATGTAACTCCAAATCTGACAACAAAGAGGGTTCAAACAAGAAAGACAAAGAGTTTCTGGTTGTTGATAGAATGATCGATCCCCACCTAAAGAGTCTCTATTAGATTAAAATGATATGTACAATTACAAAATGCCCATAAAGGGTTAAAAGAGAAAAAGAACAAATACAAAGGCTATAGATTACCATAATAGTGCACAAAAGGGACTATGATAAAATTATACATCAGTCTTAGAATCTCCACACTCCCCCTGAAATTGATACATAGACATACATAAGCATCAGTTTGTCCTCAAGATAGAGACGTTGATCCCTAGTCATGGCCTTGGTGAAGATATCAGCAATTTGCATGTCCGAGGCAACATGAGGAAGAGAAATGGAGTCATCAATGAAAGATCTCGGATGAAATGGCAGTCCACCTTGATATGTCTAGTCCTTTCATGGAAGACATGATTTGATGCAATCTTTATGACACTTGTATTGTTGGCATAAAGAGGAATAGGAGTGGGAAGCTGAGTAGCAAGGTCCATAAAGAGAGATTGTAACCAAACAATCTCACTGCAAACAAAATACATTGCCCTATACTCAGCTTAAGTGGAAGATTTGGATACTGTCAGTTGTTTCTTGCACTTCCAAGAGATAAGAGAATCACCTAGAAAAGTACACCATCCAGAAATGGATCTGCGGGTGTCAGGGCAGCCAGCCCAATCAGCGCCAATATATGCTCTTAACTGAATGGGAGAAAAATAGTTCCTGAGAAATTGTGCCTTTGACATAAAGAATAATGCAATGGACAATAATCATATGAGGCTGGCGAGGAGCAGAAACAAACTGATTGACAACTTGAACGACATATAAGATATCAGGCCGAGTCATAGTGACAAAGATGAGGGATCCCACAAGCTGGTGATACAAGGTAGCATTTGAACATAATGAACCATCAGATTTTGATAGCTTAACATTCAGCTCCAAGGGAGTATTGACTTATTTCTCATCAGTGATGCTAGTAAGAGAAAGAAGCATATTTCTGTTGACAAACAAAATATCCTCGAGCAATATAATGAACTTCTAACTCCTAGAAATAGGTGAGACTTGAGAGGTCCAAGATCCTTCGTGTGGAAGGAATAATGAAGTAAGGACTTCAACTATTGAATGCCTTCATCATCATTTCCAATTAGCAACATATCATCAATATACAATAGTAGGATGGTAATACCCTGAGGCTGTTGTCTAACAAACAAGGAGTGATTAGAAAAGCTTGGGCTATATCCTATCGTGACTACAACATCCCAGAAGCGCTCAAACCAAGCCTAGGGAGCTTGTTTCAAACCTCATAGAGGTTTCTTCAGGTGACACACCAAGGATCACTGTAGTAACCAAGAGTAGGTTTAATATAAATGATCTCCTTTAGCTGACCGGGAAGGAAGGCATTCTTAACATCTAGCTGGTAAATGGTCCAAGATTGGATAGCGGATAATGTTAAGAGAACACGAATTGTGGTTATCTTAGCGTTTGGAGCTAAAGTTTCTTTATAATAAATGCCATATTCTTGATTATAACCTTGGGCAACTAAGCAAGCTTTATATCAATCAAGGGATCCATTAGATTTTAGCTTGACGGTGTGAACCCAACAATTCCCAACGATGGAAGCATTTGGAGCAGATACAATATCCCAAGTGTCATTCTCATTAAGAGCCTTAATCTCGACACCCATGGCTTCTCTCTAATGAGGACTTCTAATAGCTTGCTGGTAAGATCGAGGGATATTTGTGGAGGATAAAACATCAGAAAAGGAATTATGGCTTGAAAAGAAACAATAGCGGTTAGGAGATTGAGAAATACAAGTAGACCGACGAAGAGGTATCTGAGGAAGGTATATCACTTATAGGGAGATCATGGGGTAGATGTGCTAGACCGGTAGGAAGGGGGAACAAGTGTTGGGTCTGAAACATGTAACTGTTTTTGAGTTAAGACAAGAAGATCTTTCCCAACAGATGAGGGAGGAACATCCTCTGAATCAAAATTCACAAAATAGAGATAGGAGAAAACAATTGAGCAAATTCCAATAAAGAAAGAAATATGCTCAAGAAACATAACATTTTGTGAAATCGGAATACGCCGAACAATAGGAGCATAACATAAGAAGCCTTTGTAGTCGGGACTGTACCCAACAAAAGCACACATAATAGACCGAGTGATTAGTTTAGTACATTTACGAGAAGGAAGATGTACGAAGCACATGGTGAAAGACATGTAGATTAGACAAGTTAGGGGGACAACCAGAGAGCTTTTGAAGCGGAGATGCATTAGCAAGGATAGAGGAAGGAAGATGGTTGATTAAATACACAGTTTGTCTTGGCTGTCTCTGTCCAAAAGGAAGGTGGAGCATGGGATTCTTATAGAAGTGTTCTTACAATAGCAAGGACGTGTCCTTACAATAGTAAGGACATGGCCATTTTTGCATTCTGCTAGCCTACACCATTCTAATATAGTGTACAAAATGGAAGATTATAAAATTACACATTAGCCTTGGAATCTCCACACACCTTGAAACTGTTTGTCTTTCCTTCCATAAATTCCAATATCACTAGAGCTTGCAATCCGTGGAATGACGAGCTAATAGGAACACAGATCTTGTTTGAATATCCCTCTAGCGTTTCCTTGTCGGCCCCAGAAGAAGAAACAGTGGCAAGACTTGCCTCATTCTCTAAGGTGGACCTAGGTGTAGCCGACAGTGATCCAGGAGAAGTACCAAGGGAGATACAAGCTCAGGATATTCAGGACAGGGACCCAGATATCAGCACTAATCGAAGCAAAGGTACAGAAGAGGAACAGAATTCAGATGCTATCCCAGTTTTACCTGTCAAGGACTCTCACTCAGTGGGTTCTGATTGAAGCAAGGTTTTGGACTTGTCAAATCAAGGAATCCCTACACTCTTGTCTCCTATTCCGTCTTTTACTCCTTTATTTCCTTCTAAGGAGGTATCTAATTTGTGTTTGGCTACCTGTGCAGGTCCTGCCAGAACCCCACCTGTTATGGAACTCTCAATCCAAAGTGCCACAGTCTTGGAGCCTGAGAACCTAAAGGTTGATAGGGTAGAGGAAGAGAGGACTAGAGTTGTATCTTTAATCCTAGAAGTTCTAGCTGACCCAACCTTGGGTTTGGAATGTGTTGATGTTAGCTTAAACCAGCCCTTTACCCAGACAAAGCCATCCTAGAATGAGACCCTGGAGGGAGCAAAGGAAGGAAGTCAGGAGGGAAGGATGGGCTAGAAGGAGCCAAGATAGCAGGTAAAAAGGTAGAAGGAAACAAAGGAAAAAGAATATGAGTGAGATCGAGAAGCTTAAGAGTGGAATAAATTATGAGGAGGAGAACAAGAGTATGAAGAAAAGAAGAGGGGAGTGAGGAGGAATACCAGCCTAGGGGTGTCACAAGTCTTTGCTATGAAGATAATAATAAGTTGGAATGTAAGAGGACTAGGAAGTTCCAAGAAGAGAAGGCTAATCAGAAATGTGTTCAGGAAAGAAAAACCAGATTTGATCATGATTCAAGAAACCAAATTATCAGAGCTGAATAGAAGGTGGATAAGGAGCATTTGGGGAGCCAGGGGTCTGAGCTGGTCATATGCACCCTCATGGGGAGCTTCAGGGGGATTTCCGACTATATGGAGGAATGAGGGAATGGAATGTTTGGAAGAATTGATAGGTCAGTATTCAGTCTCCCTAAAAATTAAAAGAAAGTCGGATGGAAGAGTATGGGCCTTAACAAATGTGTATGGTCCTAGCTCTTAAAGAGACAGAGAAGCTTTTTGGGAGGAATTATGTGCCATCAGGGGTTTGTGGGAGGGTCTGTGGTGTGTGGGGGGTGATTTTAATGTCATCAGATACTCTGGGGAGTCAAAAAACCCAAACCAGGGGTTCACTACTAGCATGAAGAAGTTCAATAGTCTAATCCTAGAATTGAGAGATCCCCCCTTGCTTCAGGTGGACTATACTTGGTCAAATTTTCAATTCCCATCAACCTGCTCCAAATTGGACAGGTTCCTCATATCTCTTGTTTGGGAAATAATGTGGGGGGTCTTTAATGGAAAGAGGGTTACCTAGAGTTACTTCAGACCACTGCCCTATTTGTATTGAGAAAGAAATCCCAGGGGGAGGCCTTTCTCCTTTCAGATTTGAGAATATGTGGTTTGAAGACCCTACATTTAAGACCAGGCTAAAGGAGTAGTGGGAGGAATTTAGATCTCTAGGGAGATTGAAAATGGTAGGTTTTGCTAGGAAACTAAAGAGGCTAAAAGAAAAAAAAAATAAAAGTTTGGAATAAAGCCCATTTTGGAAGTTAGAAGAAATAAAAGATAACTTGGTAAGGAGGATTGAGGAGCTAGATAGGAAAGAGGCTCTCAGAATTATTTTAGAAGAAGAAAGAGGGTAAAGATGGATCGAAAGCAAAAACTGGAAGAGATCTTACGAAAGGAGGAAATTTGTTGGAAACAGAAATCAAGGTGTCAGTGGCTCATAGAAGGGGATGGAAACACTAAGTTTTTTCACTCTTTGGCAAATGGAAGGAGAAAGAAGAACTTAATTCTCAGTGTGGAGGAGGAGGGATAGGTGGTAAGAGAAAGTTAGGAGATTACAAGGATTTTTATAAATCATTTTAAGGAAATTTTCTCAAGCCCACTTGGAGTGATGCTAGACTTGCTAGAGTTGGAAGGAGATGTTCTGTCAGAACTCAGAAGAGCAATCTCTCGATCTAGAAAGGAGATTTTCTTTGCAAGAAATCAAGGAAGCAATTTTTTCAATGGACAAGTCGAAAGCCCCTAGGCCAGATGGTTTCTCCATGGCATTCTATCAAGAGTGTTGGGATATGGTGAAATCAGACATCTTGGAAGTCTTTAACAAATTCTTCTCCAAAGGGGAGGTTTCACCAGGAGTAAATGCCACTTTTATCACTTTGATTCCAAAGAAGAGGGAGGCCAGAACTCCTAAAGACTTTAGACCATTAAGCCTCATCGGGAGTGTTCACAAAATTCTTTCAAAGATCTTATCAGAAAGACTAAAAAAGGTGTTACCCTTGATCATCTCTCCGTTCCAAGGCGCTTTTGTAGAAGGAAGGCAGTTATGGATCAAATCTTGGTGGCCAATGAATGTGTCGTGGAAAGAAGAAAGGGAAGAGAAAAGGGGATGGTTTGTAAAGTAGATTTAGAAAAAGCCCATGACCTGCTGGGAAGTTCTCCTAAAAATACTAGAAAGACTGGGATTTGGAGTTAGATGGAGGTCGTGGATTAAAGGATGCTTAAGTTCAGCTCATTGCTCAATCCTAATCAATGGTTCAACAAAGGACTTCTTTCTGACTAGGAGAGGAATTAGGCAAGGTGACCCCCTATCCCCTTTCTTGTTTACCCTAGTGGCAGAAGTGTTAAGTAGGATGGTGGTAAAAGCTGATGATCAAGGCTTTTTTAGAGGTTGGAGGGTAGGTAGAAATCAGGTGATTGTTACCCATCTCCAATTTGCAGACAATACCATCTTTTCCTATGAAGGTAACAATGAGGAAGTGGTGGAAAATTTGAGGGTGCTGCTGAATAATTATGTGGGAGTGACAGGGTTGAGGATAAATTGGACCAAAAGTGGAATTGTAGGGGTCAACTTGGAGGAAGGAGATCTAATAAGATTTGCTGAGATCTTGGGGTGTGAGATCAGAAGTTGGCCTATCAGTTACCTAGATCTACCTTTAGGAGGAAACCCTAGGTCAGTTGGGTTTTGGAAACCAGTTTTAGAAATGTTTTATAGGAAGTTAGCCCTGCGGAAGAGGAATTATATTTCTTTGGGTGGAAGAATAACCTTGATTAGAGACACACTGGTAAACCTCCCCACCTATTTCCTTTTAACCTTTAGAATCCCTTCTTGGGTAGCAAGGTGCTTAGAGAAGTATATGAGAGATTTCCTTTGGGATCCTGGAGAGGAAAGGAAAGACCATTTGATCAAGTGGGAGCAGGTTAGCAAACCCAAGGAACAAGGGGGTTTAGGAATTGGGAACATCCTATTAAAGAACACAGCTCTACTAGGTAAATGGCTTTGGAGGTATCCCTTTGAGAGCGACAGACTATGGCACAAAGTGATTGAGAGCATTCACTAAAGGCTGAACTTTTGGCATTACTACAAGGGTTAAAAGTTAGCCAAACAGTTAGGATACAGACATATTGAGGTGGAAGGGGACTCAAAAGTAGTAATTTCCTGGGCAGAAAACAGTAGCCATACCCCGTGGACGTTTGAACAAGTGATTAGGGAAGTGGAAAAGATTGCAAAGGAGGTTGAGGCTGAATTTAAATGGGTCCGTAGAAGTTTAAATGGGCTAGATGATGCTTTAGAAAAACAAGGGGCATTGAGACAACAACTATTTTCGGCTGCACTGTAATGAGGGATAAAATAGAGTGATTAACTGTCCCATCACCAAGTTGTGTAAACTGTTTACAATCTGAAATTTAATAAAATACATGTTTACTGATAAAAAAACATCTTGCAAACGGAATGCAACTCCAAATCAGCCCTGCTTTCTTGCTTCTACTGTACGTCTTCTTTCCTCTCTCAAGCCCCTAACATTCCAAGATAACAACCTCAACTTCAAAGTCAGACCCCAATCCCCCCCTCTACATTTCATGTTGCAATCTCCTTTTACTCTTCATCAACTATTCCTTCTTCCTTCTCCTTCCTCCCATGCTTCTCCCCCTTCTCCAATATTTTTCTTTTTATTATGTTCTTCCCTTTTGCTTCTCTCAAAATGTTCTATTGCCTTCCTCACTGCCCCTTTTCCTCCTAGGAAAAATAGGCCCAGAGCAGTGTTTTGAACGTGAAAGGGGCAATTTGTGCCCGAGGTGCGTGCCTTTTTGAAGCAAGGTGCAAAAATACAAAAAATGCCAAAACAACAAAAAAATGTAAGAAAATTAAAAAATGCCAAAAAAATAAAAAAACAGAATATGCCAAAAAATGCAAAGAAGTCAAAAAATATTAAGCATAATATTATTAAAAAAATATACTTAAATTTTAAAATAAATGTTTTAAAGACCCTATTATCTAAAATTAAAATACATAAACATACATGTAAAGCACATTCAAACATATAAAACATTTTCAAGCATGTAAAATCCACAATCTCTTTTTTTTTCCTCAATTGCATTACTTCAAATAGCTAATGTGATGTAAAACATCTTGCATTCTTGATTCTATGAGCCACCTTTGTACCAAGCCCCTCGAGGCAAGCCCAAACAAATCCATGTTAGGGTTTTAAATTTTTAATCCTTATACAAAATTAAATGATTTTATAATGTTGAATGTCTTTTAAGAAGATCTTTTACTAGGATGAATGAATGAACAACATTAGCAAGATAATTTCCTACATCAAAATTCCGTGTTCCTTCATCTTTAAAAAAGATGATGTCAATCAGAACTTCATAGAAAGAAATTACTGAAGCTGTTGGTATGATAGTTAGGATCCAACATATTTAAGGGCGTTGGTGTATCTTCTGATGTTCTGGAATTGCAGGTACAAGTTTGGTTTTTGTCCAAATGGCCCTGACTGCCGGTATAGGCATGCAAAGCAGCCTGGACCACCACCTCCTGTGGAAGAAGTATTTCAGAAAATTCAGCATCTAGGTTCATTCAATTATGGTTCCTCTAATAGGTTTTTCCAACAAAGGATTGGCAGTTATGTCCCACAATCAGAAAGGTCTCAGTTTCCACAAGGTTCTAGTAATGTTAATCAAGGCATAGCATCAAAGCCATCTACAGCTGCAGAATCTCCCAATGTACAGCAACAGCAGCAGCAATCACAGATTCAGCAACCTCAGCAACAACAGCAGGTCAACCAGACTCAGATGCAAAATCCTCAGAATGGTTTGCCCAATCAAGCCAGCAGAACTGCTACACCACTTCCTCAAGGATCATCTAGGTGTGTTCATGGTTCCTAGATTATACATGGGCCAATTCTTGTACTATCTGCCAAAACAATTCTTGTACTATTTTCTATGACATGGTTCAAAGAAGTCTTTGCTGATATATTTGTCTTCAATTAGTTTTGTGTAAGCTGTATTAAGTCATTATGGTCATTTCCATTTATAATATTGTACACTTGTACTTGCATATTTAATATGTCTGGATATTATTTTCCTTCCTTTCTGTTCCCAATTTTATAGAGCATTATTGTAGCTTTTGATAACGGCTTGGAGTGGCTGATCTGAATGGCTTATTACCTTTCTTTTTAGTGAATGTAAGTTGTTCAGGAGGTTGTGAGCTCCTTAATGACTGAATCTGAAGTTCTGTTGATTACTATGCCCTCATACTTTATAATGTAATAATTCACCACGAAAAGCCAAACATTTTTGTGATGTTTATTTTAGCAGTATAGACTTTAACCTGATCAATGCTCTCAAGTAATAAATGTTGGATAGCTATTGAGATCCTTTTCTCCAGATAAATAACAAAACTGAATATAAACTAAATATGAATGAATGTCTGGATTAGGATGAGGGTTTGGCTATTGTAGAATTTCTATGTGTAACTGCTTGCAAAGGAATTGATCAGTATGATTATGCTTGTTAAGGGATGACAGGGCAACATGCCCTTACTCTTATCGATCCTCACTGTTAAGGCATGCCTCAGACACATCAAGGCTCACAGCCTCACAGGCATTTTGTAGGGTGTGCCTCACCTGTCTTGTTGCTTTGTTTTGATGAATTAACCTTGACTCTTCTGCTGAGTTGATAATTTACTATATTACATAGGTAATATCTATGATACTTAGACTCTTAGAGTTTAAATAGTTTAATTCATGTAGGACTTGAACATACAAAGCTATAACTATTTTTGATAATTAAATAGTGCTCTAACCAAATGTTCTGATGAGCATTTTTAAATATTTTATTTCTTTCAGAATTTAGTTTTGCATAGTCTTGAATATTAAAACTGATAAAAAAACCTTGAATACTAAATGTTTCCTTAACTTCTTTTTTCAAAATTGGTGCTAACTTTGTTTAAGCATGTACTTACCTTGCACCTTAGTCTCTAGAAACCCCTTTGCTTGAATTGCACTTCCTGCTTTCAAAGCACCGTGGGGATCTTGTGTAGTAGTGACCTTTAACATTTTGTTGAAGCCTTAAGCAATGAAGCAGGATTAAAGAATGACCTAGAATTTCTTTGAGTAATAAGGCGAAAAGGAAGGGTGAAAGAGGATCCCTTGGCCTTACAGGCTTACACCCCTACAAGCTTGTGAAGAAATCCTTTTTCACTCCATTAACCAAAATAGAGAAGTAACTAGAGTTGACATAGCCATGGATCCATTTACACTACTTTTCTCCAAACCCATAGTTTCTCAAAACTTGTAAAAGGAATTGCCAAACCACCAAATCATAGGCCTTTTCTAGATCCAACTTACAAACAAAATATTTCTTAGATTTTGTCATTTCCTCCAGGCACTCATTATCTATTAGGATTTGGTCTGTAATTTGTCTCCCATATATGAAGGCCCCTTGGGATTTTATTCGAAGAGTAAAATTAAAAATTCCATTAAAAGTAATAAGAGAATGCAAAAGGAAGGTGATAAGATATCACTCGAGAGAAGAGAAGACTAATTGAAGTTCAACTTTCACAACTAAATCAGAAAACTCAGACAACTTCACAATTAATCACCTGTGACGCGAACAAAACGAGCCTAACCTAGTGGAAATAGGACCCTAATCTTCCCCTTCAAACACCTTCTCCTAACCATTAGCAAGGCCCCTTGGGATTTGCTTATTAAGGAGGAAGAGCTTTTATAATCCTTAAGGGCAGTACCTCAGCTAAAATTTTGTATATCCAAGCTAATTGGTCTAAAGTCCTTAGGGTGAAAAGCATCAATCTTCTTAGGGATTAAAGCTAGAATGGTAGCATTGACTCCTAGGCTTACTATGTGATTATCTACAAACTCTCTAAACACCTCACAAAGGCCATCTTTCAGAATCTCCCAATAATCTTGATAGAAGGCCATTGTAAAACCATTTGGGCCCGTCGCCTTAGACCTATCCATAAAAAACACTACCTTTTTAATCTCCTCCTCTTCAAAACTTCGTTTGAACCAGCATGCCTTTTCATCTCCCAAACTTGACCACTCCAACCCTTCCAAAGGTAACCTCTCATTCAAAGGTCTTCCATAAAAAAAATTGAAATGATTAGCAAAGGTTTTAGCTATTTCCTCTTGGTATGAAAATATCTCCCTTTCCAATTTTAATTTGTCTACAAAGTTCTTTCGTTGTCCATTTGCCAAGTCATGGAAAAATTTGGTGTTCCCATCACCTTCCTTAATCCACTGATGCCTTGATTTCTGCCTCCAAAAAATCTCCTCCCTTAGCAACACATCTTCCAGGTCTTTTTTCAATCGCCTCCTTTGCTCTCTATCTTGTTCATCCAACAACCCTTAGGATTCCTTCTTGCCTGGTTCTTTAATTTGAGTGATAAGGTTCAACTTTTGTTCCTCCAATCTTCTGAAATGATATCTATTCCACTCCTTCAATTTGAATGTTAGCCTCTGCAACTTCTTTTGGAATCTCACTCCCTTACATTTGACCCCCTTAACTCTTCAATGCACCACTCCTTCACTTTAACTACATGTTTTGAAATCTAAAGGGTCTAGGACCATTGGCAAAGGATTCTACACCTATCTTAATTGGACAATGATCAGATGTGACCCTAGGCAAAGCTCTAGAAACTAGTTTGCCCTAATGATTTTTTCAAGCTAAGTTGAAGAGGAACCTATCCAACTTTGAGCATAAAGGAAATTTCTAGGGGTTTGACCAAGTGAACCTATTATGCAATAGTGGGATTTCCTTTTAATTCACATTTAGGCTGATTTAACTATGGAGTCATTAAATTTTCTCATGCTTGTTATAATTGACTTTTGGGAGTTACTAGTTTCGTCTGAAAACCTTATTACATTAAATTCCCCTCCCACACACCACGAACCATCCCATACACCTTTAATTGCAAAGAACTCCTCCCACGTTTCATTTCTCTCTCTCTCTCTCTCTCTGTAGGAATTAGGGCCATAAAAATTAGTTAATACCCAAATAAAGCCATCCTTCACATTCTTGAATTTGATAGATGCAAAGAATCTCTCGTTAGTTCATCCACAGGTTCCACTACCTCATCCTTTCAAACCCACACAATTCCCACTGAAGCTCCCCAGGACGGAGCTGATGACTAACTTACGCCCTTGGATCTCCAAAAGCTTCTGATCGTCCTTGCATTGCTAAGACAATTTTGTTTCTTGTAGCATCACAATGTTAGGTTTTTCCTCCTAAGTAGGTCCTTTATTACCCTTCTCTTCCATGCACTCCCCAAACCTCATACATTCTGGCTTAAAAATTTTATCATTACTTGTCAAGATCCTTCTCTCACCCGTCTCCTCTTCTTACCTAGAAATTTCTTCTTGTCTCCTCTTCCACTATGCTCTACAACAAATCACAAGTATTAATGCATCCATGAAAAACTTCGTAGCAAAAACACTTAATTTTATGGGGATAAGGAAACACCACATTCCTTTCATAGGAAAGGAAGTAGAAGTAGTTGCTACAAAAAAAGTGAAAAAAGATTTGTAAGGAAAAATCAGTAGGATCAAGGGACCACGCGTGATCATCCCTTATGGAGTCATCAAAAGGTAAACTACCCAAAAGGCTCAACAAGTTAGACATAAAGGAGATTTTCGACTCTCTAAAGTTCCTTATTGAACCCAAATTCCAATTGGGCCCAAGAGAGGAAAGATGAAACTAGATGAACTCAAACGTAGGCTTTTCTTTAAGGTTGGAGAGAACAAACAAAGAATGGAACACATCTTTCAAAGGAGACTCCCCAATCCAAACATCTTCCCAAACTCCACTCCAATTACTAGAGGCCAAGTCATACCTGATATGATTAAGAAACAAAGGAAATATACCATGTATGTCTTTCCATGGTGCAACAAGGTTAGCTTTATGCAGAACACTAGTATCCAACCATTCTTTGATAGCCCATGATTACTAGTCACCAGTTTATGCCAACGCTTCTCATTTTCCAATGGGAAACACCAAAGCCACTTACCCAAGAGAGATATGTTCTTTTTGTTGAGATTGCCAATTCCCAACTCACTCTCCTCTTCCTTTTAGTCACTTTATTCCATCTCACCAAATGATATTTTTTCCCTTCCCCCAGATCTCATAGGAAATCCTTCATTAGCTTCTCAATTCTTTTCACAATTACCTAAGGCATCCTGAACACAAACATGTGATAGACAGGGAGTTTACCTAAAGTGGATTTAATCAGAGTTAACCTTCCTCCAAGGGAGATATAGTGCCTTTTCCAACCATCTAGTCTCCTCTCTATTCTTTCCACCACTGAAGTCCAAAAGCTAATAGATCTAGGGTTGTCACCTAGAGGTAACCCTAAGTATCTTATAGGACACTCCCCACGTTTACACTAGAAAGCCTTTGCCATTGATCTTAACTCTTGTTCTAGATTGACTCCTGCCAACTCACTCTTTTTCCAATTGACCTTTAAGTTGGACATTCTTTTTGAAATAGGTTCACCACCAATTTTAGATTTTCAAACCCAAGTGCTCCCTTATCACAAAAGATCAAAATATCATCTGCAAACTAAAGATGAGTTATTGTTACTACAGTCCAACCAACAATTGCAATCGATTAGCTTTAGAGATCAATCTACTAAGAACATCAGCCACCAGAGTAAAAAGAAAGGGGGGGAGCGGATCTCTTTGCCTAAGGCCTCTAATAGCCCGCAAAAAATCTTTCACCAATTCATCAACAATGATTGAAAAGTGGCATGTTTGTAAACACCCCTTGTTCCATTTACACCATAATTTTCCAAACTCACAACTTCTCAAAATGTTAATTAGAAACTCCCAATCCACAAGATCATAACCTTTCTTTTCCTTCTTTTTTGTTGGACACAACTTTCTTTTAAGAGTGAGTCTGCACCTTGCGCTTCTCTCTTGGATACTTGAAATGACCTATCTTTCGATTAATCAATTAACACATCAATTATCAAAAAAAGACCATAAGCTTTCTCCAAATCTAACATAATTACCACTATCTTTTTCCTTGATCTTTTTTGGGCCCCTACACATTCATTCGCTATAAGAATCTTATCCACAATTTGTCTATCTTGATTCTTGAGTGAAGGTCCCCTAATATTGGGTGATAATTGAGGGAGCACTTTTTTTGATGATCAAGGACAACACCTTTGCAATTTATTTATAAATGTTAGTAACCAAATTAATTGGTTTGATAAAATGTAGATTTTCATTCTTGGATTTTTTATTTCCCTCCTATGAAATTCCTTATACACTTTAATCAGGTCTACCCTTATGATATCCCAACAGTGTTGATAAAATGTCATCGTAAAATCATTAGGTCTTGTTAGTGATTTAAAAGGCACGCCTAGGTGCATAGGCAAGGCACATTTTAGTGTAGGCGCCTTGCCCAGGTCCTAGGTGCCAGCCCTTTCAAAAGGTGCACGCCTGGTGTGCCTTGTGCTTCAGCCTTATTTGGTAATGTTGTTCTTTCATTCATCCTAATAAAATATCTTCTTGAAAAGTAATTAAAACTATAAATCATTATTTTTTGTGTGTGAACCAAGAATTTAGGACCTAACGTGGACTTGTTTGGGTTTGCCTCGAGGGGCGTGGCATAGAGGTGGCTTGTAGAATCAAGAATGTAATATGTTTTTCATCACATTAGCTACTTGAAGTAATGCAATTGAGAAAAAAAAGAGATTATGGGTTTTATATGCTTGAAAGTGTTTTATATATTTGATTTTATTTTTAAGTTCTCATTTAAATATGCTTTACATGTTATATTTATGTATTTTATTTTTAGATAATAGGTTTTTTAAAACATTTATTTTAAAATTTAAGTTTATATTTTTATTAATATTATGTTTAATATTTTTTTGCCTTTTTTTTTGATTTTTTAGTTTTTTTTTTTAAATTTATGCACCTTGCTTAAAAAGGCGCATGCCTCACCTTGCGCCTTGCGCCTCAGGCGCAAATTGACCCTTGTGCCTTTTTTGCGCTTTATGCTTTTAAAACACTAGGTATTGTAGCCTTAGATTAAAATACATAAACGTAATATGTAAAACATATTCAAATGAAAATGTAAAAATAAAATCAAACATAATACATAAAACACATTCAAGTATGTTAAAATATTCAATCATTTTATTCTTTTCCTAATTGCATTATGACTCATGTGATGTCAAGCATTCTACACTCCTGATTCTATGAGTTGTATTTGTACTAAGGCTCTTCAGGCAAGCCTAAACAAGTCCATGCATGATTGTCTTCCTTGTATACTAGTCTAATGACATTAGTTGAGGTTTGGTTGTCACAGGACTTCTACATGAAGGATTTAGGTGAAGCATCCTACATCTTAGGAATTAAAGTCTATACAGATGGATCCAGGAGGTTGCTTGGCCTATCTTAATCAATGTACATAGAGAAAGTGTTGAAGAGGCTCAACATGGAGAATTCCAAGAGGGGGTTATACTCTTTAGGCATGGAATTCACCTCTCCAAGGAGATGAGACCTAAGACTCATGAAGAGAGAGAACAGATGAGCAGAATCCCATATGCATCTGCCATGGGAAGTCTCATATATGCTATGCTATGTCTGAGACCCAATACTGCACATGCTATAAGTGTTACTAGCATATATCAATCGAATCAAGGTTTAGAACACTGGATCACAATTAAGAACATTCTTAAGTTGAGGACTAAGGATTTATTCTTGGTTTATGGAGGAGAGGAGCTAAAGCTTGAAGGCTTCATTGATTCTGACCTCCAATCAGATGTTGACGATAGAAAGTCTACATCAAGGTTCATATTCACTTGCAATGGTGGTGTCGTCAGTTGGAAGAGTTCCAAGCAGAGTACTATAGTTGATTTGTCCACTAAAGATGAGTACATAGCTGCATTAGATCTGACGAAGGAAGGTGTTTGGATCAAGAAGTTTGTTGCAGAGCTTGGAGTGGTCCCTGCCATAGATTCAGCCTTGTTGCTGTATTGCGATAACAATGGGGCAATGGCCTAAGCAAAGGGGCCAAGGTCTCATCAGAAGTCCAAACACAGAGAGGTGTTACCACGCCATCAGAGAGATCATTGGCAGAGATGTGGTTGTGCAGAAAGTAGCATCTGCAAACATTGCAGATCCACTAACTAAAGCTTTAATGCAACAACAGTTGGAGCGTCATCTTGAGAAGGCGTGTATGAGATACATGGCAGATTGGCTTTAGTGCAAGTGGGAGATTGTTAGTTGTATGCCCTAAAACCAATCATGTCACACTGTAAAGGGTGATATTGTACTATTCATATTTACATTTAATAATATCCTTGGGCATTTTTTCCATCCATTTTGATAGCCCTTATGTTTACATGAATAGTCCATAGTTTCTTTGTCAAGCAAATGTATTATGTTATGAATTTGAGATATGTTTTCTCTTGGTACAAAGATCCTAAAATGGTTCCTAATATGACTATCAAGATGGCTTTGATAGTCTGGATAGACTGGCACATATTTTGCTTGCCTTATGGGGTGATGATGTGGAGACACTAAAGCAAATATGTGGGTGCTTGTTAGAGAACAAGTTCACTAAGTATGAGTATGACCGATAATGGAACAACTACATGGAATCATTAGTCAATAACTGTTTCTGTCTTCCTAGTCATATAGATAATCTTTAGACTTGAGGCATCATGGATATCTTGTTTATGAGGCATTGCAGTTTGATGGTGTAAATACTTATGCCCCAACCAAGGGACTTAAATATGTAATGCAGAGCCTGTTATCTAGTTTGATAGATGGCTCCTGTTTTGTTTTATTTGTTCTCGGGTGCTGTCTTATCACCCCGTTTTTGTAGTTTCTTTTCTGTTAATAAAATTCTTGTTATTTACTTAATAGTGTTTTATGCATTGAGGTATGTGGATGCACAGCAAGTAATCTCTGAGTCTCCATGAGGAGAGAGAATGTCCCATGTGGCTGAAATTGCTGAGACTCAGGAAGTCCTTGGCCAAGGCAATATAATATATGAAAAGAGTTCTAAGTGTCGTCAGTTTAGTGAGACATATGACTGGGCCATTAGGGTTTGATTTATTCTCCATGACCCTTTATTCTCTCAGGACATGTATGATAGAAGGATTTTTGATTGTATGAAAACTGAAGATGGAAGGTTCAGACTACCAAATTCAAGCTATTAGGGTAGCCACGACATATTGCTAGGTGTCACTCATGGTTTGTGGAACCCTTGCGAATAATGATTGTTTGTTAACATTCAAGGGAGAATTAAAAGAGTTTTAATTCAATTCAGCTGGAAGGAGTTCCATTTGGATGTTGAAGGAGTTCAACATCATTTGCCATTGGCTAATAGCATTAAACCTAAGAGATCACACAAATTAAAGGGCAAAGCACAAACATGGAGGAGGGTGTGTTCATTTAGAGGAGTCTTAATGGAGGGATGCAATTATTAGGGACTTAATTATACTTATGGAAAATTTATTTGATAAATCCTCTCCCAATTAGAGAAGGAGCATAAGCTATATAAGATAAGCAAGGGGTGGCCACGACATATTGCTAGGAGGATTTTTGATTGTATGAAAACTGAAGATGGAAGGTTCAGACTACCAAATTCAAGCTATTAGGGTAGCCACGACATAGTGTGTTCATTTAGAGGAGTCTTAATGGAGGGATGCAATTATTAGGGACTTAATTATACTTATGGAAAATTTATTTGATAAATCCTCTCCCAATTAGAGAAGGAGCATAAGCTATATAAGATAAGCAAGGGGTGGCCCTAGGGTTAGAGAACACTTCTATTTGCTAAACCCTAACCCTAAATGGACTGTTAGCACATTCTTGGAGCCGCCCAACCCTCTCTTCTTTCTCCCCTAGATCGTGATCTACTTGTGAGATTTGGGGACTTTGTTTGCTGCTGCTTCATGTGGATCAATCTTGGAATCCAAACACTTGCGAGGCTGCAATTAGAATTAAAGTTGCTTTGGATTTGCTTCAAAGAATTTGAATTTGCATAAAAGGTGTGCAATTAATTGTTTTAAATTAGGGTTTTGTGCACCACCATGGGCGTGATCTTGGTTGAATCAAGATTCTTGCTAGTTTTATTTATCTATTGCAATTACTTAGAGAACAACATTAGTAAATACGAGGTTCTTTGGTGGGTGGAGCCCCTGACCCAGCCACTAGGGTTAAGAAAAAGAAAAATGTGCTTATTTTGAAAAGACACATGCCTGGGATGAAGTGCAAAGTGCACTAGGTATGTGCCTTCTGAAAATGCCGTGCCTGGGGCCTTAAGCCACTTTACCCACCGTATCTCTTATCATGGAAATCTTCCTTGTTTTTCCTAACATTTTCCAGTTCCCTTCAGCTTCCTTGTATATTCTCTCAACCATCCCAAGATTCTTCTCTTTTTGAGAACCATCATTATACTTTATACACATACCTTGTGACAGACCAGACATCCCAAACACTTTATACCATTATCACCCATTGTGGGTCTGATTTGTAGCTATGGGCCTCGAGTGGGGGTTCTGTTGGATTTTTTTATTTTTTATTTATTTTTTCTGTTTTCAGGTTTCTTTTGCTGTTTCATGTTGGTGCTTTTTGCTTGTTTTGGGGCTTGGTTGACGAGGTTATTGGATTTTTGGTGGTTTGGCATACAAAGGTGTTAAGCTTTAGTCGGTTGTCCTTTGGGTGTTTTCATTTCATTCGGGTGATCGCTAATCACCTTTCCTTGTATCCCGTTTTTTCCTATTTTAATCATTTTTTTAATTTATCTTCAAAACAATCTTCTTTTTGATGTTTTTCAATGTTTTCTCTTGAAAGCCTAGAGCCCTTCTTTTTTACATAGAGCATCGACTTGGATACGATGACAAACTCCCAGGCTATTATATGGATCTGACTGGTTACTCAAAAGAACCCATGAACTGCTTGGCCCAATGCCATTAGTAGAAATCTGCTGAATTAAAAAAAATATGAAAGAAAGTAGTTTCTTGAAGAGAGAAGGAAGGGAGAAGGAGAAGAAGAGAAGTTGAAAGAAAAGAGAGCAATAATCTGGCCGCCCCCCTTCACTTATTATTTATACTAAAATAATAGAACAGTACAAAGACAACTATGCCCTTATAGGGTGTCCAAACATAAAACATCATATATAAAACTCAAAAAACATAATAAAATTTGGACTCACATAACTACTGTGGTCCCCACCTCCTATCTAACAACTAACATAAAACATCTACTCAGAAAAACATCATAAAACTAATTAATTTTCAACACTCCCCCTCAAGTTGGGAGTAAATGTCACACATTCCCAACTTGTGTAGATCATGTTCAAGCTTGTTCCTTGCCACCCCTTTAGTGAGAACATCAGTCAGCTGCAACTTTGAAGAGACATAAGGCAAACACACTTCTCTGGTTGTTACCCTTTCTCTTATAAGGTGTCTATCACCTTCAATGTGTTTTGTCCTATCATGCTGAATTGGATTGTGGGCAATATTGATTGCAGCTTGATTGTCACAGTATAACATCATAGGTTCCTCTGCTTTCACCCCGATCTCACTCAAAAGAGATCTAACTCAAAGAAGTTCTGAGATACAATGAGCCATGGATCTATACTCAGCCTCTGCACTTGACCTTGCCACAACCACTTGCTTCTTACTCTTCCAGGAGATCAAGTTTCCACCTACTAAGGTATACACTCTTGATGTAAACCTCCTGTCATCTAAGCATCCTGCCTAGTCTGCATCCGTATAGGATTCTAGCTTCAGATTCTCATGATTTGAGGAAAGAATGCCTCTGCCAGGGTGCTTTTTCAGATATGCAAGTATTCTCTCAATAGCTTCCCAGTGCTGAACTCGTGGTGCATGCATGTACTAACTCACAACACTGACAACATAAGAAATATCTGGTCGTGTCATACACAAATATAGTAGTCAGCCCACCATTCTTTGATATCTCCCCACATCCTTTACTAATTCACCATCCACACCATTAATTCTGTGATTTGGATCAATAAGAGTATCTGCTAGTTTGGTTCCCAACTTCCCAGTCTCTCGCAGTAGGTCAAGTACATACTTTCTCCGTAAAATGAAGATCCCATGCTTGGATCTTGCAACTTCGATCCCTAAGAAGTATTTGAGCTCACCATGATCTTTGATCTCAAATTCTTTCTGCAATGATTTTTTGAGATCATCAATCTCCTCTAGATCATTTCCTGTCACCACTATATCATCCACATACACAATCAGAATTGACACCAAAGCATCTCTCTTCACAAAGAGGGTGTGATTAGACTGTGTCTGTGTGTATCCAAAACGGATGAGTGCCCCTCTGAACCTGTCAAACCAAGCCCTAGGTGACTGTTTCAGTCCATACAAAGATTTTTTGAGTCTGCACACCTTTCCTTTACCAACATTTTCATAAAAGCCTGCTGGAATGTCCATATATACCTCCTTTTGTAAGTCACCATTGAGGAAAGCATTTTTGACATCAAGTTGGAACAAGGGCCATGAATAGGTGGCTACTGGAGAGAAAAGAATACAAACTGAACTCTTCTTAGCTACTGGCACAAAGGTTTCCAGATAATCAACACCATAGGTCTGAGTATACCCTTTTGCTACCAACCTTGCCTTGTACCTCTCTATCTTGCCATTGGCCTTATACTTCACTATGAATACCCATCGACATCTGACTGTCTCCCTGTCTGGGGGGAGATCAACTATTTCCCAAGTTTGGTTTTTGACCAAAGCATCCATCTCATCTTGCATGGCTGTTTTCCACTCAGGTTTGGAGAGAGCCTTAGTAACATTCCTGGGTATAGACATAGAATCCAGGGAAGAAAGAAAAGCACGGTACGAGGGTGACAAGGCATTGTAGGAAAGATGGTGTGAAATGCAGTGGATTGTACACTTTCTCTTCCCCTTACGAGATGCAGTGGGAGGATCAAGGTTAGTGGGATCAGTTGCAACTAGACCTGTTCATGGACCGGGCCGGGCCGGGCTTGGGCCGGGCTTGGGCCGGGCTTTTACCTTCCATTAACAGAAATATGTTAGGCCCGAGCCCGAGCCCGGCCCGACCAACGGGCCTACAACTTGGTCCCGAGCCCGGCCCTAATAAAAAGCCCGAAGCCCAACCTAATAAAAAAAATTAGAAATTTTCCCTATTCAATAATCAATATAAATCAGAATTTATTTACATTAAAAAATATATAAATTCAAAATTTATTTATATTAAAAGAAGAATATAAAGAAGGGAAAGAGGATGTGGAGAAGAAGAATTTGGTTGGAAAAAGAAGGGAAGGAGGTGAAAAAAAGAGGGGTATTCAACTAGGGTTTTTAGGTTTAGTTATAGGTCGAGCCGGGCTGTTTTGGCAAATCCCGAGCCCAGCTCAAATTTATTGCGGGCTGGGATTTTTGGCCCGAGCTTAAGCCTGCGGGCCTATATACCTGTTCAAGCCCGTCTGGGGGTCGGGCCGGCCCGTCGGGCCACCCGACCCATGAACAGGTCTAGTTGCAACAATGGCGTTAGGGACAGAAACATTATCATAAGAAAACATAACAGGTTCAAGAGGAATACTTGGAACTGTATCTGCCGAATTTGGAGTTTCAAAAGGACTGACAGAGAGTGGTGTGGGTCGAGGATGTGTGGAGTCAACCATCATCTGCCAGCGCTGATATTGCTGTGAGGCTGCCCGTAGAGGCTCAGGTAATGAAACTGTGGGTGCAGGTGCTGGCTGAATCGATGCTGGCTGAACTGATGGAGGTACCACAGAAACAGGAAGAAGAACATAAGTTCTCCTCCCCAAAACTCTTCCCCTGAGGAGAACTACTCGAGAAGAAGAATGTGGATTCAAAAAAAGGTAACATCCATAGTGACAAATCTGCTCCTCGACACTGGGTCATAACAACAATACCCCTTTTGGTTCTGAGCATACTCAAGAAAAACACATTTCTTGGCCTTAGGATCCAATTTCTTGCGATGAGGGCCAAGAATGTGAACTAAAGAAACACAACCAAAAACCCTCAAAGGTATATGAAATATCTCTTCATCTAGAAAAATGAGGCTAAATGGCACCTTAAACCCCAAAGTCCGTGAAGGAACACGATTAATCACATGTACGGTTGTAAGAACTGCATCTCCCCAGAACTGCATAGGAACTGAAGCACACACCATAAGACTCCTTGCCACCTCCACAATGTGTCTATTTTTCCTCTCAGCAACTCCATTCTGTTGCGGTGTATATGCACAACTGCTCTGATGAACTACACCTTGTTCTAAGAGATACGTGGTTAGGTCTTTCTCAAAGTACTCTCTGGCATTATCTGATCTAAAAACCTTAGTTCTCACTCCAAATTGTGTGAGAATCATCTGGTGGAATTGTCGTGTATAATCATCCAAATCCTCCCATGGAAGTGATTTGATATGGCCCCCATACATCAGTGTAAACAATATTAAAAGCAGTACTTCTTTTAGTACTTGATTTAAAAGACTGTCTACAGTGCTTTCCTAATTGACAACTCTCACACTCCAAAGTAGATAATTGAACAGACTCAAACAATTTTGGGAAAAGACATTTCAAAGAACTAAAAAAATGATGTCCCAAGCGATTGTGCCAAAGCATAATCTGGTTTACTGACTCTGACCCACTACTACTGCTGTTGCTAACATGATGGCCCTGGTGTCTCAGAATCTCATCCAAAAGGTAGACTCCATTCACCTCACGACCACTCCCAATCATCTTCTTTGACTCCAGATCCTGCAAAACACAATTACTAGGAAGAAAGGTCACAGAACAATTCAAATTTTTTGTCAAAGAACTAACAGACAGTAGGTTGGTATGAAGTCTAGGGACATGTAAAACAGAGGACAAAGTTATATCATTGGTCACTCTAACTGCCCCCTTCCCAGCAATGGGCATATGTGAACCATCTGCTGTAGAGACTCTATCTCTACCAAAGCACAACTGATAGGAACTGAAAATGGTAGGGGCATTAGTCACATGCTCAGATGCTCCTGAGTCTATAATCCAGGGAGGTCCCTCATTACCTGAAGTGGATGCAAGATTTGCAGTTGCATATGAACTACCCTTATGTGCAAAGGAAGTGGTGTAGTTGGCTCCTGCATTCTGCTGTCCATCTGGAAGGCTAGAGCTGGGTGAACCTTTCTTACTCATAAGCTGTCCAAATCTCTCCAATTCTGTTCTCACTGCTGCTACTGCAATGGATTCCCAATCGGTTTGGGAGAGAGGGGCTGAAGAGTCTCCTGTAGTGACTCATAAGCTGTCCAAACCTCTCAAATTCTGTTCTCACTGCTGCTACTGCAATGGATTCCCAATCGGTTTGGGAGAGAGGGGCTGAAAAGTCTCCTGTAGTGGCTACATTTGCATTTCCCTTCTTGTTTCTTATCCGAGCAGGCATGAGATTTGGATGAAGCTTCCAACAAGTGTCCCTGGTATGCTTAGGCTTCTTGCAATAATCACACACCAAGTCCTTATCTTCCCTTCTAGTCTCACTACTCCCCCTGTCTCCATTCGGCTTATGTTTTGTTGTACCAACCATAGCCGACTGGTCAATCCCAGGCTATCTCAGCCTTACATTCCCCCTACTCTCCTCTCCAGAGACAAAAGCATAGGCCTGAGAGAGTGTCACACCCTCCCTAGAAAGAATCTACTGCCTAGCAATGTCAAATTCAGGGTTCAGCCCTGCCAAAAACTCAAAAATCCTATTCCTCTCTACCAGTTTGTGATAAGTTGCTGCATCATTTACACTTTTCCATACCATAGTTTCTAAGTGATCTATTTCCTGACATAGGGTTTTTAGCATGGAGAAATACACAACAAGAGGTTTTTCTCCCTGTTTCATACTTATCACCTGATTTTTAACTGATAGGCTCTGGCTTCATTTTGTTTCTGAGAGTAGGTTTCAGTCACTCCATCCCAAATCTCTTTAGCAGTATTAGCCCATAGGAAATTTTGTGCAATATGAGGTAACATAGAATTACACAGCCAAGACATTACCATGTAATTCTCTTGCACCCATTGGGAAGAGTCTGTATCAGGTTTTTCTCCCCCCTAGTGAGATACCCTAATTTTCCACGGGCACCAATAGCCATCTTAGCTGATTGTGCCCACTCCAAATAATTTGTACCATCAAGTTTTATTGTAGTAATGATGTATCTTATGACATTTAATGTAAATGAATAAAGTACATATTTGATTCATGTTATTATGGTGTGTTTCTGTATAATACCCTTAAACTGGACACATATGAGACTCGTGTTAGTTTAGAATCTTCACAGTCGTTGGATAGATCTGGGGAGATTTATCCTGCCAAGGCTGACACTGATGTGCCGCCAAGTTGGTTGGGGTGGCTTGTCTCAGCTGCCAGGGTGAGACCTGAGGTACATGCAGTGTGGGTTTTCTTGAAACCCTGAACTGGACCAGAATTCCAGTATTGCCCTGGACTTTGGGGATAGATGGTTAAAACTGGAATGTTACACCTGACCCCTAGACTCGATTTTGATATTGCACTAGGTGTCGGATTGGGCTGTCTTTGATATGCCAATCAGTGAGATCCTTAGAGGGGGTCAAAACCTGGGTATGTTGGGACAGTTCGAGAATTCATCTGAGTGGGTGATCATAGTGACAGGATCAGCCCCTTTGTCGGACAAAGTGAATGATCGGGGATGCTCTCTCTCTGATGGAAACCAAAGCTGTCGGCAACTGATTTCAATCGTTGAAATTTGTTTTGCAAAATATATTTATATAGAGATATACATATATATATTACGGTTTCAAAATGTTTGCAAAAGGTTTTAATTCCCGGGATCCATGTGAGTAGAGAGTGCAACACTGTTCCTTGTAGCCGAGGCAGAGGTCCTCTCTTGTCGGGCAGTGTTTGATCATTATGGGCTGAGAGGTTAAGTGTAAGATCATTGAGGGTAATACTTGATGGGCTAGTCTTGCATCTGCCCACAGTCCTTGGGTTTTTATAAGGTGGCTTGACCCAGAGACCATTTAGTGTAAGTGTTGGGCTCATTAAGAGCCCATGGTGATGGGATCAGGGGTTCACTGTCACCTACAGTGAATTCGGCCAGGCCTTGTAACAGAGGCTGGGCTGAACCTATGTGGCTGATGTGTAGATCAATGTTTGGGTCCCACGCCATACAAGGATACCCAACTGGGCAGCAGTTTGGAGGATAAGTGAGCACATGGACTTAATGGGCCTAAATCCCAATTTGAATTGGTTTAATCAGATTAATTAAAGAGGGGTGGTTCTGGGATTTAGACCAGCAGATAGGATAAGGGATTGTCCCTATCCACTCAGAGAGTCCAGATCCAGATAGAGATTTGGATCAGGAAACTCCTAATCAGATTAGGAGGGTGATCTTTATCTGCAAATAAGATAAAGGATTATCCTTATCTCTTAAAGAGAGTCTAGATCCAGATACAAGATTTGGATTAGGAAACTCCTAATGAGATTAGGAGAACCTCTCTTTAAGGCTATAAATAGGGGAGGAGGGCAAACCCCAGTTCATCCTCAGTCTTACTGATACAAGAGAGAAGACAGCTGTAGTTGGACTGACGCCATCTTCTGCTCTTGCCTCCTTCTATTGCTGTTGCCATTGCCAGTTCGATCTCCACCTATAGGAGCAATCAAGAAAGGTTCTTGATATCAGTTTTTGGTGAAAAACTGATCTGAATTCGTGCTCACTCTCCCTCCATCGAATTTTTGCTGAAGAACCACCTGCTGATTCTGCTCCACCCTACGCTGTGTCATCTTCAGTAGGAGTAGTCTTTGGCGTTGTCCTTGGGTGTGAACACCTTCGTTGGGAGTTACTACTACTCCATATCAGGTATATCCCTCTCCTATCTTTTGGTTTTAGATCTGGTCTGGTTTAGGGCTTAAGATTGATCATTGAAAATGCAGTTTTCTAAAACAGGGAATGTGATTCCCATATGGGAGAGAGAAATTTTTGAAATTTCGCCCTACCTACCTGTAGGGTTCGGCTATTCATATGATGGATCTCTCATCCCTTCACCCAGACCAAAAAATATCACTACTACCTCCAACACACACAGAAATCAACCCTCCTGGAAGAAGAAAACCCTAGTTAGAGGGAAATCTCTCTCCTCCCCATGCCTCCCAACAGAGAGAAAAGTGAATCAATCACTCCGGGAGGCCTAGAAAATTTCAGAAATGAAACCGCCCTCTTCTGTAAATCAAAAGAAAACTAACAATACCTGAATGCCCAAGATCAGATAAAAAACAAAGAGTCCAACTTTTCTGGGACTCTTCCCCGTACTCCAGTTCTTCCTGATTTTGATGCCGAACAGTAGATCACCTTTCTGATGTCTAGATCCCACCAAAAACTCCAAGAACTGGGCAATCTATAGCAGATCGATCAGCCCTTTACTATTTCATGTAGTCGGCTGATTTAGGGCTGCATGAGAATGCTTCAAGAAACCCTAGCCGGTGCTCTGATACCAAGTAGAATGCTGAATTAAAAAAATATGAAAGAAAGTAGTTTCTTGAAGAGAGAAGGAAGGGAGAAGGAGAAGAAGAGAAGTTGAAAGAAAAGAGAGCAATAATCTGGCCGGCCCCCTTCACTTATTATTTATACTAAAATAATAGAACAGTACAAAGACAACTATGCCCTTATAGGGCGGCAAAACATAAAACAGCATATATAACACTCAAAAAACATAATAAAATTTGGACTCACATAACTACTGTGGTCCCAACCTCCTATCTAACAAATAACATAAAACATCTACTCAGAAAAACATCATAAAACTAATTAATTTTCAACACCATCACTAAGAAAACTTGGCCCTCCCCTTTTACTCCCCTTTATTTTATTTTTAATCTCTTCTCCTCTTTGGTAAAAAACACTTGTTTTGTCAACATATAAACAGTTAACTATTTATTGCCATTTTTATTGAGGTTATATTATAAAAAATGAAGTTCCAAGTTGTTATTAACTTAGGTAATTATAGATTTATAATTGGGTCAGACCCAATTATCCTGATTAATAATTGGTTCAGTTCTGGGTCTATTTTATAGAATTGGTTAATAAGTGGTCTATTTTGAAAAGGGGATTTTACTCATTAATGCTCCTAGCTATCTGAGGTCACTGGATATAGACCTAAACTTTTGCATTTTCTTTTACACAATGTGGCTACTGTCAGATTTGAACCCTGCATTATGAGTTTGTATGTTTGTTGAAATATGTAACTAATAACTTTTTTTTGATGAGTAATACACAACTAATAACTTATTTGAGATACACCTGGTAGCAATGCGCATTGGAAGCATAGAGACAACATCAGGAAGGTGCTGAAAATGCTTGAAGGATTGACAACAACTATACAATGGGTTGACAGGTTTGCAAATGGCCTAGCAGATGAACTAGCTAGGTAGGGTAACCATAGATCAAATGTTTAGGGGATTATCGATAAAAGAAAAATGTATAGGGGATTGGTTTTCAAGGAGGGAAGAAACTTGTAAAGGGTAGGTAGGATGGGTCCTAGTCTATATAAGTGATAAGTGGGGTGTCTCAGGACATACATATATCCTGTGTACATTGTAACATATCTTTTATTTCTTTCTACTTTCAATAAATTGATCTTTTGTGGTTGCTGATAAAAAAGAAAACTTATTTGAGGTACATAGTAGAAGCATTAACCACATAGTGAGCCTCCAATCTAACATTGTTCTATGCTGCTTCCTTTTATGATATCCTTTTGGGCTTGTGTGAATTTCTTCAAGACTGTGCATCTGATTACTTTGATTTGGTATATGAAACCTAGGTATTTCATTGTTAAAAGTTGCAATCGCGAAAATTTGGAACTATCTGTACAGCAAGGAGTATGGGCAACTCAAAGGAGCAATGAGGCTAAACTAAATGAAGCCTTTGATTCTGTGGAGAATGTGATTTTGATCTTTTCAGTCAACCGAACTCGTCATTTCCAGGTACCTATTGAATTTAAGATCCCATATCTGTATATGTTGTAGAAAATGTTTTCAAAATTTAACATGATTTTCTGTTAACAGATATTGACATTGGCTGAAGTTTGTATGGTTTACTTATGAGTTCTCTAATATGACAACCCCTAAATTCTGTTTGAGGTGGAAAGAGTTGTAAAATTCTATATTGTTGTCTTTTAGGGTTGTGCAAAGATGACATCAAAAATTGGTGGATCTGTTGGAGGAGGAAACTGGAAATATGCACATGGAACTGCACACTATGGACGCAATTTCTCTGTCAAATGGTTGAAGGTATATCATATTTAAAGGTTTTGTCAAATGTACTTTCTATGTATCTTTTCTTTTTTTTTTTAATAAAAGGTAATTTAATTGTTATTCAATTGGAGGTGAGATAATTGGCTCATAAGACAGAGAGGCTAGCTCCTTAGCCCATAAAATGAACACCTCATTCAAATGGGGTAGGATATCAGCCAATGTACTAACAAAAATTATCTGACAAGTGAAGAGGTAAATCAGGCTTCTTTTCCTTGGAGGCTTAGCCTCCCAGGGTAGACTAATTGGTGTTTGGCATTTTCGCTCAGATTTCGTTCTTTGTTGGAGAGTACACTGTGGTACCTTATGGAAAATGTATTTTAATTGAAGTGCTTGGATCTGTTACCAATAAGAAAGAAGTAACTTAATTTTATATAATATAGATAAGTGGGTTGCTATACTTAGAATTTTTATAGCTTTCCAAAAGATGTATAAAGAGTGGTGTACATGGGAGGATCCATGGTGACACCCAAAAAATGGTCCAATTCACGATCAGAAAAAAACCTAAGTTGGGATATGTTCATGCTAATACAACAAGGCCCAAGACATTTGTTATTGAAGCCATGTCTCTTGTGATCCACTTAATTTGGACTAGGATGTTCTTGTTTTCCTTATTTCCTAGGGTAGTAAACAAGCTTCCAAGAGCATTGGGAAATTCTTTTCCTCCACCTGACATTTTAATTGTTAATCTTCCTACATGCTGCTTTACAGAATGCATACACGCACACCAAACTGTACAATGGAATATTAGAGGTTTCAACAGGGTAATACATAAGCTGTGGGGTTATAGGTTATTTTCTATAAAAAATGCTTTATCTGATAATAAGCTACAATGGTGAGATTTCCCATTATGACAGTTCAGATCTTGGGGAGTTGAGTAAGCATTTGAAGAGAAAGCCAACGATTCTGCATAGTGAGAATTAATGGCTCTACTTGTGGATATGTGGGATTAGAATTCCCAAAAGAAAGTTCTAGGTTTGTGGAAAATTAAGAGAAAAGAGTCGCACCTAAGTTAGAGAGAAATTTGGAAAGCTTTAAAAGTAAGTTCATTTTACTGAGAAAGGTCAATTTTGGTGACTCCAAAACACTAGGCCTAATCATAGTAGGCCCTGATCAGGGTATAGAGGTGGAAGGGGTTAGGCATCACCTTTGTTCGGGAAAAATTGCTGCTTCTATTTGAAGCCAAGAGATTAATAACAATAAAAAACAAGTAATTGAAAGATTAGGAACCGGTTTTCTAAAAATTATAATTGTTTCATCTAAATTTCAATTCCCTTCTATTATCAATCTATTTCTAAGTTGAGCTTGCTTTTCTCCTTTTAGGTTTCCCATCTAATTCTTGGACACCTATTTTCTTCCTTATTTCTCTTCCATTTCCTAATGCACACATCTACCACCACTAGTCTATGTTGTCTTGTTAAGTTTTCTCCCAGTATAACTTTGCAATCTTTACACATCATTCATTTTATTCTCCTCATAAGGAAAAAAAAATAACTTTTTGACTTATGTTTGACCCACTTTTAAATGTTATTAAGTTTCATCATTCTTTTGGAGAAAGGTGTTTAAAATTGCCATATTATAAGCTATTGTAAAATCTAATATTGTAGCTCTTGATTCATTTCTCTCCCAAACCCAAATCCTTCATGCACCATATAATATCCTACACTTCGTTTCCCTACATGCCAATTATGCCTCCTATAAAAATCTTCTCTTCATTTGGTATTTCTTGGATTATTCCTTCTAAGTCTTCCCAAAATTATGTTTTGAAGTTTTCTTCTTTTCCCACTTGATGTGCATAAGCACTCTAATTATGTTAATGATTTCCTCACCTGAAACAAGGAAGCTCTGAAGGCAAAGAAAGAAGCAAGGAAGCTCTGATAGAGGTAAAAGCATATAGGGCTAGAACCTTGAATCTCTTCTCTGGATTCAAGGTTGATGATTTTTTTTCAGGTCTTGGGGTGCAATTTCTGATTCTTCCTCTAGAAGACAAAAAGCATCTATTGGAGTAGTAAGGGATGAGAAAGGAAGCATACTCATTGTATTCAGGTTGAATTGGGCAAGGCGATATACTCAACTCAGAATTCTTGGTAGTAAGTTTTTGGGGTGGAGAAGGCAAAAGAATTGGGTATTGAAAGATTGATTATTGAAGGTGACTTGAAAACAGTTGCAAGCTGGTTGAAAAAAGGGAGAAGGAATAACTTGGAAATTAAGGAATGACTTCAGACGGTTCAAATGGCTTTCAAAAGAAATGATAGTTCAAGTCAATTGGGTTAGGAGATCTGCAAATAACTTGGCAGATGGTCTAGCTAAGCAAGGGGTTTAGAGACAGTCTATGTATTGGGTTCATTTGTAATATTCCTGGATAAATTGTCCCTTTGGTTTGTTGTATCTCTTCACAACTTGTTGTACTACTTTTATTTAAATCTAATGAAATCTTTTCTGTGTTGCTGATAAAAAAAGATTTCCTCACCTGAAACAATTCTAATTAAAATTATTCTAGCCCCAAATCTTTTAACATTTAAAATTTCATTTTTTAAAAATCCTTATCTACAATTATTGCTACACCATTTCTATTATTTACATCTCCTGTATACAATAATTTGTAGCTATCAATTTCCTTAGCCTTTTTATCCTTGCATTTAGTTTCTTGTAGGCATGCAATATTAACCCTTCTCCTCTTCATAGTATCCTACTAATTCCATAGTTTTTCTTGTTAATGTTCCTACATTCCAAGTGGCTAAACGAAGTCGTGTTTATTGAACTATTTTCTCTATCCACTCCCATCTAAAAGGATGTGGGAGCCCTTGCCCATTTGACACCACAACCTAGCACTTATGGGGACCATCCAAGCAAACCCTTGCCCACTTAACACAATGCTCAGGTTAGTGTAAAGCGTGTTGTTTCTGGAGAACACCCTAGTATGACCATGGAAAGAAAAATCAGGATCCATTATATCATGAGAGTTTGCCAAAATTTTTAGTGTTGACTGAAACTCGATACATCCTCCTCTGTCCGGGCTTGGGCCAGCAATGTAAGACAAGCTCACATTTGTGGAGTTTTGTGGAGCATGTATTTATAAAATGTAGATTTTCAAAATTTATTTTGGGATTTTGCATGTCAAAGGCTAAAAAAATCTGGAGCTGTCTGCTGTTTGTGATCTTTTGGGCTATTTTTGCTATTTGGAAGGATAGAAATAGAAAAATATTTGAAGAAATACAAAAGAGAAAGGAGAAATTGTGGTTGGAAATAGGAAAGGTGATTATTAGATTGAATTTTACTTCATCCCGAGTTTGTAAATGTCAATATGTTGACTTTAGATCTGCTTTCTGGTCTACATTGGACTATTGGAGATACAGTGATCATCTCATTTGTCATTTATAGTGGCTGTTGATTTTTTGGTTTGTTTTGATAAACATTGGGATGGGATGCAGGGTTGCTTCCTTCCATATACCTCGTCACTCCTTCTATCTAAGCTTTGTCTCAACTATATAGGGTCGGGTGCATGAATCCTGTTTCACCATTTCATTCTGTTCCGTGCCATATCCATCATTAAAGTATGGGTGCTTGAATCATTTCTTAGTGCTTCCACCCAAGTCCTTTTTGGTCACACAACTCCTTCCATCTTTTGTATTGCAGAAATGTGGTCAATTCTTCATGGGGTAAGGTAGGCCATTGCCATGAACCCCAGAAACTTGTCTGTTGAAGGGGATTCCAAAGTGGTAGTTGGATGAATAAGGGGAAGTCAAGTGATGTAATTGTACTATTGTTTTGCTGTTTCTGATTTTATACGCTTATGATGTTGGCGGAGGCTAAAAATCCCACTAAGTGTATCTTAACTCATTACTTATTTAAAATCTTTTAATAAAATTCTGTCGGTTACTCGTTAAATAGAAATCTTCATTTTTTTATAAAAGTTTTTCTTTACTATAAAAAGTAGTTGGCTTCTTGGGGAGTGTGCGTACAAAGACACATGTTGGGGTGGATGAGTAGCAAGAACAGAAACAATAGGATTATAAGTAAGTGCATTTGTGGGATCAATGTGCATGGACTGAGAAATTAGCAATACTTTTAGACCTAGACTGGACCATTCAACCAAAATGGGCTTTTGGTTACCTCTTTATTAGAAATGTGACAGCCAAACTTGCCCCATTTAAATTTGTTAATAGGTATTAAACCCTCTAATGTTTATTGTTTTAAGCTTACTGGTGTGAAATTACTCTCTAAGAACTTTTAAAGATAATCTAGATCTGTTTTCAATTTCAACTTTTTTTTTCTCACATTTTTATTTGTACGAGTAAATGATTGAACCAGTTGACCTGTTATCCAGTCATCAAAAGAGTTTTATGTCTAATCCAATTCTGACAACATTGGAAATTAATATTACATTGATGTGCATAGTGGTTTTTACTGAATCCATATACTCTCTACTTATGTGAGTCTCGTATTCCTTTTATGCATTTCTTTTCTTATATAGGTGGTAAATAATAGTTGCAAAAGAATTTAGAATTCATGTGCAGTTCATTTTTCTAATTGATGTAGAAAAATGGTAATAAGAATTTGTGGATAAACTTTTAAGTCTGTTGTTGACATCTATATTCTATTTGGAGTCTATGTACACATGCATGTTGAGGTGGATGAATGGAAGGAACAGAATAATACGGTTAGAAATGAGTACATTCATGGGAATCTAGCAGTGTTGATAAGTGATAATTAAGGGAAAGTTAATTTCTGAAGTGGCTGTGCTTATTGCTTAGTCTTCTAGTGAGTAAGGAGGTTGTGTGATCCTCCTTACTCACTAAATTGGTCCTAAAAGGCAAAGCAATAATTTGTTCAGTTTAGCAACTTCAGTCATTATCAAACACATCTAAATTGGTGATGGTCACATTAGGGGTGCAATGGGGGTTGGGCCAACTTTAATGCAACCCAACTCAACCTGAAAAAATTGGGTCCAGTTAGGTTGGCAAATGCCAACCCAATATAAAGTTGTGTTTGGTTAGAGTTGATGCCTTGGGCAACCTGACCCAACTCAAACTCAATGTATTATGCTTATCTTTTAAATTATGAATGATGTACTGGTACACCCGATACGCCGGAGTGTATCGGTAGCTGTTTCTTTATTTTCTTTTAGTTTTTTTTTTTTTTTTTTTTTTTTTTTTTTTTTTTTTTTCCGAATCTGGTTCAGAGGGGTCAGTTTAAGGTCTGTCCACCCCTTGAACCGGTTGAGACCCCGAAACACCCCCTGTAGGGGCATATCGGGAAGCCCCCGAGTATGATATGTATGGGCCGATACGGCTCGATATGTATATATTTTGAACCTTGGATTTATGTATACAAGTATTGTTTATATGAGTGGGGGGAGGAGAGAGTATGATCACAAAGGATGGTTTACTATAAAATATTACCATAATATGATGTCTGTATCATTGCCATATGTAATATGTTTGCCTGTATGAATATGATAAGTGTAATTTATGCATGTTTTTGTAAATTTGGTGGGTGAGGTTCCAAACCCAACCCAACCAACCCGATTTTGTAATTGGTTGGGTTTTGGTTGAGAATCTTGGGTTGAGATTAGGTTGGATTAGGGTTTGGTTTGAGGTTTTGACAAATTGGGTTGGACTAGTGTTGACCTCAACCTTAGCCAACCTTGCCTCATTTTTTTTGATGAATAATAATAAATTTATTAATTCAGAAGCTGATTTAGAGTTGTGAATTCATACAACATGCCAGGGAGAGGCGTGAGCTGTAGCCCCTCCTTGAATCTTACAAGTAAACTAGGAAAGAAATACAGGAATCACAGCTGAGCCCAAAACAATTCCTCCCTATTTACCCCTTGCTTGGCTAACACATCTGACAAAGTATTTGCTGATCTCCCCACCCACTGTACAGTGACCAACATATTCCTTGTCAACCAACTGAATTTCTTCATTTTTTTCTTGTAGTGCCATATAGGCATCTTCAGGATTTTTCAACCAACCCACCACCACTTTGGAATCCCCTTCGATTATTAGGTGCTGTACCCCCAGTTGGTTTGCAAATTGCACCCTTGTACAGAAGCTAATATCTCTGCCTTGATAGAGTTCCCAACTCCTAAGGGACCTTAGTAGAGCAACAAAATCTCTCCCTTCTCATTTCCCAAAACACCCCCCATTCCAGATAATCCTGGATTACCCATGCTACTTCCATCAAAGTTCAACTTCGGTGAGCCTTCAGATGGAGGAGACCCGCTTGTAATTGATTTGTCCTTTAGGGGTGGACACCTCGCTACTGCTGACCAATTTCTCCAAAGGTCATTAAAAGAGAATTGATGAAAGATTTCCAAAGTCTTCAGCCAAGGTATTGCCCTATTCAGCACAGTCTTTCAATTCCTGACTGCTCCTTTCCTTTTCTTGAAAAATTCTAGCGTTCCTTTCTTCCCAAAGAGTCCAAATCAGGGCAGTGCAAGCACATCTCCACATAAGTCTCCCTCTTTTTTTAGGCCAAAAGAAAGTAGAATGGTTGAAGAGCATGGGAACTTCTGTTGATAAACTCCAATTACTCCCAAACAATGAAAGTAGCCAAGCCCAAAGGTCTGCAGAAAAGGGACAAGATAATAGGTGGTAGCAATCCTCATCGTGAGCTCTACAGAGGATACACCAATTGGGAGGAATACACCAACCTTGCCTCAGTTCCACCCTAGGTCACGTGCATGACTGCATATATAGCACCTGTTGCATTGCATCACTAAATATGATATTATGCAACTTGCATATTGATGGTTCTAAAAGGACTACGAGAAGGCCAAAAGGGATTTAGGTTGAGGTCCAGGTTCAAAATATCACAATGTATTGGTGCATATTGTATGACATGCCTTGGTTTGTGAACCCACCAATACATGAAATACTAGGAGTTAGGATATATGACCACTTTTGAAGGTTAATACCCTTAGTAGAGATGTCTCTTGGATTGATTCTTGAAACATTAAAAGTTTTTTAATCTAAGTGTATCACTCGTTTGAATTGTATGATATCACTCATATTTGATACTTTGAACCTTGGTTGAGGAAGAGATGTCCTAGCTCAAATCTAGAATCTGATGGAGACATGGCCTCTGATTGAGTGGAATGACAAAACAGGATTTATGGAGCAGATCTGCTATCATTGGGGTGAGGCTTTGTTGAATTTACATGTGGAGTTGTGAACATATAATTTGTAATTTGCATGTGCAGTGATGCTCTCCACCATAGTGAATTTTCTTTGTTAATTATCTTTTATCCCTCCCTTCTTATTTTGTAGTCTGTAGTTTTCTCCAAGTAAAAATTGCTCTTGGATGGTTCCAAGATATACATGTATTGAAGATATTTGTTTTTTTATTTTTTTTTTTTGTAAATGTTTATGTTTTGCCTTGTAGCTATGTGAGTTGTCCTTCCACAAAACTCGTCATTTGAGGAACCCATACAATGAGAACCTACCAGTAAAGGTATGTAACTAGACCTGGAGTTAAAGAAGTTTGACTTACATGATAACCCAAAGTGGTGTCATTTTCTTTTCTATTGCAATATATCATTTGTTAACTTGTTGATGTCAACTCAACTCATCATCTTAAATATTGTTTTCATCATCCTTAAATCTTTAAATTGTTACTTGGATCAAGGTTTTAAATGTCAATGTTGATGGAAACATCATTTACCAAAACATAGGACATATGTCGGAAATGTTGGAAATGTTTAGGGGAAATATTGTAAAAATTATGAAATATGTGGAAATATGCAATGATGTTATGTAAAATGATAAAGAAGCATTCATACAAATTACTAGACTATTATCTTATTCACAACCATCACATAAAGAAGATCAATAACAAATTAGTAAAAATGAAGTTTTCCTACAGATTTCAAAAGTAAACAATTAACACTTAAACTGCTTAATTTATTATATAAATAAAAACTAAGGTTTAACATCACATCCAAAAAGAACTTGTAGGTAGCTCAAGGTGGTCATCATCTCCATTAGGCGGGCAATTATATTGTTGTTATGCTTGTTTGCAATATTGTTGCCAACTCATCACACTATGATGCCACCTCCTGTACTCTACAAAGCGATGGTTGTTTTCATGGTTAATTCTTTGAGGAACTCTTATTTGAGGTATTTTCCATATCCATATCCATAACCATAAGAGGTCATGTTAGGAGCATGTCCATAGAGCCAATAATCTTAATTTTGGGTTCCAATCCCAAATGCCTTTGATTGACATTGGCCATCTTGGCTTGAAGCGAGATACTCATAGCTATACAATGATGTAGAACCAGCATTGCCCTACTCATAAGATTTAGAAGAATTGCCTATTTCCATTGAGCGTGAAGTTTTCTGACAATGTTTGCTCATAATTGGCTTCCATTATCTTTCATTGTTGTTGAGATTGCCTTTTAGTTCATTTGTAGAAGTGGTAACACGAGAAGCCTGACCATGATCTAACTTTGATCCTCTAATGTTTGGGATCAAATGCCTTTGACTTTGACTCTTATCACGTTCTTGGATATTACCCCCATCACCCCCATTACCTCTATCATCACCACCACCACCACCACTCCCCATCACTTTTTACTTGTGTTGCTTGGAGTTACAAATTCATCAGACCAATCTTCATCTTTTTTTTTTTTGATAAGATCAGAGTCATCAGACCAATCTTCATCTTCATATTCATCTTTATATTTCTAATTTGTTGTTGACTTTGATTTTGAGAAGCCATAAAATCATTTACATTAATGTCCATCTCATTGGCTATCCGGGCATTTAACTCTTCCCTTGGTCCATCTAACAAAGGCTCGGGAGATTTTATTTGTTCATAAAGTGGGTTCTCTTCATCCTCTTCAGCATATACATCTAAAAGGTCCAGCATTAACATAGTTCTTTTTTTCTTCATTACATTTAAGATGTTTTGTCTTGAGACTCATGTTGTAGTAGACAAAAACCAATTTTTTGAGCTTCTCATGATCCAAGTGGTTTCGATGCTTTGTGTGGATAAGGGAGAACATGCTCTAATTTCACTCATATCTTGATGATGTAGCTGTTTGAGACAACACACATGTAACTATATGTCTCAAAGTAGGGTATCAAGTCCATACATTATCCACCATTCACTCATATCTAATGGACTCCTTCATAAGCCTTATGGCCTCATACATTGACCATATGGTTGGCCATGTATCACCATCAACTATTTTGAAAACCTATGCATAAACTCCAAGATATTAATCATAGTATGCATCAAATCTCAAAATGATCATGCCACACTGGTCGAAGAATGTCCCCTCTATACTATTCTCTCATCATAGTAAGAAGCACACCATGGTTGTAGATACAATTTGATATTTTTCTTGCACTATCAATTATGGTCTTCATTATTTTTCTCTTTCCAATACATTCTAGCATTAAGTCAATGCAATGTGTAATAAATGGAGTCCAAAATATGTTATGTTTATCCATCATTTTTTTTTTCTGTTTTCAAATAATTGCTTCCATTGCCTGTCATAATCTACACCACATTTTCAGGTCCTACCTCTTTAACTATACGTACCATTAACTTGTAAATATATGGTGCATCTTTTTTATATTACGATGCATCAATGGATGTGTAAACATCATCTTCCCATTGCAATACACTATAAAATCGATGATAGATAGCCTTGTAGGACTTGTCCTACTATTATACAATTGTTACCCCATATTTGGGCCAATGTAGCTTAAGAGATTTTATATACACTTTTATTTAATTCTCATCTTCATTCAAATAAGGGCCCATTATCTCACAAGGGGTAGGTGGCTTTACAAATGGGCCACATCTTATCAATTCATCACACATTGTCCTATACATGAATATAATTGAAATGAAAGAACCTTTTTTTTTATAATTGAGAAATGATTTATTAATGATATATCATAAAAGTTACAAATACCCCAAGGAAGAGCACGAGGTTCCAACCTCCCTTGAGAGTAAAGTGTAAAAAGTCAAACAACACACTAGAAACAATACATTACAATATTGCCCAATACAAATGTTCCCTTAATACCATTGTTTAGCAAGATAATCAGCCAAAGCATTTGTTGATCTGCTCATCCAATGTGAGCTAATAGACATGTTATTTGTTAAACAACTTGCCTTCTTTAGGAAACTGTTGTAGCACCATGTGATTGACCCTGGGTTTGATAACTAGCCCATGACAATCTTAGAATCTCCTTCGACTAGAAGATGCTCAACTCCTATTTGATTTGCTATTTGAATACCTTGTAGAGCTGCCAATAGTTCAGTCTAGAGTGAGTCTCTTACTCCCATCGAACTAGAGTATAAGGTTAAGATGTTTTTGTCCTTATCTCTCAAGACTCCTCCTTAGGGTGGATTCGAGCTGAGTCGAGCCGAATACTTGGCTATTCGAGCTCGGCTTGCTGAAAATGTGTTAGGCTCGTGCTCGAGCTTGTTTCGGTTCAAAGATTGCAAGTTCGAGCTCAGCTTGGCTCGAGCTCAATTGCAAGCCAAGTTCTTTTCTAAAAACTAAAAATTATACATATAAAAATATATTTTTTATTTTACATACAAAAATTAAGAATTATAAAAATGATTTATTATTATACATATAAAAAATAAAAAACATATAAAAATGTTTTTATTTTACATACAAAAAACAAAGAATTATAAAAATTATTTACTATTATACATAAAAAAAGATTATTATATATATAAAAAATTATTTATTATATATACATATATTTATATATATGTACATGTATATGTATACGAGTCAGCTTCATTGGGTTCGAGCTTGGCTCGATTAGTAAATGAGCCTATATATCAGGCTCAAAGCTCATTTAAACTGAGCCAAGCTCGAATAGTTCGTGAGAAGCTCAGCTCGTGGCCACCCCTACTCCTATGCCTGAGGGTCTAGGGTTTCCTTCACTGCTTCCATCAAAATTCAATTTTACCCAACCATCAGGTAGTGGGGTCCAAAACACATTGACCTTTTTCCTTCGTAGAGGAACTATTTGCCGCAAATAACCAATTCTTCAAAAGGTCGGCAAAGGAGAACAATTGGAAAGAATTCAAAGTTTTCAACCAGTGAATTGCCCTTGTTAAGATACACTCGCTTCAATTCATTTCATTCCAAGAAAAGGATTGAAATAAAAGAACCTTGCCATTGCTTTCCCTACCTTTTTTCTCAAATCTTTACCACTAAATATTGATTTCTAGTTCTTTTTGACCTACACCCTTGCATTGATATAGGTGTGGGTCTATAGGCACCTCTGGATCTTGTACATTATATGAACAATGCATACTACTTTGCCTTGTTTACTACTACCACTAGCTAGCACCAGTTCCTTGATTTCTACTACTTGGTCTACTTGAATTAATTCTTCAGAATTGATCACTATTCCATCTATTTGAGAGACTCTATCGTATTACTATTCTATCTCTTTCTGTCACAATCATTTTGGTATGTTTTGTCATCTTCGTTGTCAATCCTATCATATTGCTTATATTTATATGATGGTTGGGAAAGTGCATCTTGAAACTCTTCTACACGTTTTGCTTTGTCTTGCTTATATGCTTTTTGTTCTTGTAGTGCTTTATGCATAGTCAAACTCACATTTCTTAGGCATTTTTGACATTGGGCTACGTTTTTAAAACCACTTGCCAAATGATGTTTCAGTCTACAAACACCATCAATTCCATTTATTTTACTAATCAATTTATTCGTGTCACCTTCATATTTTCCATGTTCCCACCCAATATCATCTCGTCTTGGCATTTTAAATGTTTGAGTCTGCATAAAGAAAATAAAATGTTATAATACAAGCTTTATTATTAGTTATTACAGAAAACAAACAGTGTATTAATTTTACTATTTAAATATTTTTTTGTAAATTTATTATGTTTATACACTTTTTCATTAAAATATCATTATTTTTTTGATAAGCATTACCATTTTATTATGAATTTTGACATATCTATAAGGTTACACTAAGGATTTTATATGCTTATTATGAGTTTTAATAAGTTTATTATAAATTTTAACTGTTTATTTGTTTAAATAATATACCGATTCATTTTACTAAATTTTAAACTATATACTGATTTATTATGAATTTTGACATGTTACAAAGTTATCCTATTTTTGTTTATGTTTAATTCTGATTTATTATAAATTTTAATCAATAATAAGAATTAAATCATTATTAACCATTTAATATTTCTACTTTTCTTTGTGGCTATGTAAGTAATTTATCATTATTAACCAATTAATATTTTTGTTTTTTTAAATTCTGACTTATTATAAATTTTAATCAATAATAGGAATTAAATCATAGATTAACCATTTAATATTTTTATTATTAAATGGTTAATCTATGATTTATTCTTTTTTTATTATTTTTCTATATGTATGCATATTTTATGTTCTAATAAGTAACTAATTTATTCTTTTGTTATTATTTTTTGTTTATTTTTTATGAATATTTTATTTGAAATGTTAAGTTTAAATATTAGTGTCTATATGACTAATTTATGTTAATATTAATGGGTATTAATATTTTTAATATATATTATATAAATATATGTATATTTGTAGTATATTATTTGTTTATTTTTTTAAATAATATTCTAATTCATTCTAATCAATTTTAACTAATATATTGATTTATTGTTTAATTTGACATTTTTACAAGGCTATCTGATTTTTCCTTATTTAAATTCTGATTTATTATAAATTTTAATATATTTATTTCACACTAGTAAAATAGTAATACATGTATTCTGATTTTTCTAATATTAAATGTATCATAAATTCTGTTTTATTATAAATTTTAGTAAATTTATTCTCATTTTTTAATGTTAAGATTATAATAAATTCTTATTTCTTATAAAATTTGATAAGTTTATTCTGATTTTTTAATATTAAATTTATAATAATTTTGTGATTTATTATAAATTTTAATAATTTTTTTAATTTTTACACGATATTTTAAACAATGCTTTCAACCCGTCGTTGACCTAGCCTGTCGAACCACTCGAACTGTCACCTGACCAGGATTTTGGGTCCGGTTCAGTTAAGACCCGTCAGACGGTAAAAAACCATTGACTTGGTCAAGAACCATTCGACCCGGCTAGTTCAACCATTGACCTGTTCGACCTGGTGACCGGGTCGCCGGTTGCACACTCAATACATGCAAACTTTCGGAGGCCATAACTTTGCACTCCGATGTTTGATTAGGGTGATTTTCTTTTTTTCTTTTTTATTTTGGGTAACTTTTCGAGATCTATGCGTCCCAAGGCGCCATCGACGCCTTGGCCAGCTATTTTCACGAAAAAAAACCCTTTTTTGGCCTAAAATTGCAATTTTTAATTTTTTTTAATAAAAAAAATTAAAAACTGAATTTAAAACATAAATTAAATATAAAATAATACATTCAATTGAAAGCTGAAACCTTTAGGGGAATGGGCTACACCAAACTTCCTTAACAGGGAAAACCTGTTCCTACTGATAGTGAGACTGGCAAAGGACCTTGAAGAAAGATGCACAAGAGATAGACCCTTTTGACCTAGGGGTCCAAATTCTTTTATCTTGTTCTGAGGGATCCAAACAAACTTTCTCATGGAGGCTCAACAAATTTGATAAGCACCCAATGTTCTCCTCCCGTAAACCTCTATGGAACCCAAAGTCCCAGTTAGGTGCTTGAGTTTCGAAGGAGAAAAATTTGGAAACAATTTTTTGAAATATTTGTTTCATGTCATAAAGTGGCTTGTGAGTTTAATTCCACAATAATTATTACAACTTTTTATATCATCCTTAGGGCTGGAACTTGGGCCCGGTTAGCCCGGATCCGACATGAAAAAAGTCGGATTGGGTAGGGTCGGGTTGAAGTTCGGGTTAAGGTTATGGTTAGGGTTGAAAAGTATGAACTTTATGTAACTTCGGGTTGGCTTAGGGTTGAAGCCTTGATAAACCTGACCCAACCTGATCCCAACTTAATGACTTAATGTTTGTATGTATGGATGTTATATAATCATGTATTTATGCATGTATGTGTCTATGCAACCATGCAACCATGTATGTGTATGCGTGTATCTATCTATGCATATGTGTATATCTATCTATCTATCTACATGTATCTATATATGTAAGTTTAAAGGGATTACCCAAATAAAATCTTTAAGATGAAATTTTGTTAAACCACAATAACTATGTACTTTATATATAATAATGTTAAATGAGATGTAGCAAAAGGAGGTAGAGAAGTCAGCCCAACCTGAGCCCAATCCAAACCCTACCCAAAATCTTTGGGTTGGTTTAGGTTAGGGTTGGGGGGTTCAATAGCTCGGGTTGGGTTAGGGTCCTCAATCAACCTAGCCCAGCCCAACTTGCACCCCTAATCGCTCTTGTTATAGGTGCTCTTTCTCCATTCATATGGCATTTTCTTTGGTTTTGTTATCTTTTTAAATAGTTTAGTTAGCCATAATATGCCTACCTCTTCCATTCCTTTCCACACTAATGTTGGGATATCACCATGTCCTAATGCCTTTTCCCTTGATCTTGTTTAGTGCCTCTTTCACTTCGGTATTTATAAATTTATAATTTTACGAAGGTATATGTTGTTTTTAGTATTGTTAGAGTTGTTAATCCCTCCACTAGTAAAAGCTGCCAAAATTGGAAATTTTTGGATTTCAACATAAACTTGAAAGGCCTTAAGCGAACTTTTTCAATGAATAATATTTAATCTTTTGATGGCTGTAAAGGCCTTTTGAAATATTAAAGAGAAAATAGAGAAAAAAGAGATAGAAATTTGGAATTACTTAATAGGTGCCTAGAATCACTCTAGGGTGTTGGAATGACTCACCACAAGCATAACACAGAAAACTCATTCCAAAATCAGTCTCCATATTTTTGTCTCAACACACACACACACACATGTATAACCAAACAAGGCTGGATCCAAAAATATGCAAAATGAGCAACAGTACTGTCTAAAAATATAATATTGAATAAAAATTTTAGAAAATCTTAATTTTTACTGGCTCTTGCATTAAAGTGTGTTGATTTAGTTTATGCAAACTCTTAGAGTACCCATTGGGGTGCAGTTGTCAGGATCTTGCTAAAGGTCAGGATCTTTTGACAGAAGATCTAGTAGAAAGTATTATACATTTTTGGGAGGCAATCTTGTTAATTGGAAGGATGTGGTTGTTTGAAGTAGTGCAGAAGTGGAGTATAGAGCCATGGGTCATACTTTATGTGGATTGATATGATTAAAATATTTACTTCAAGAGGTTGGGTATGCGGTACCAATTCCCATGAAGTTGTTATGTAATAACCAAATTGTCCACATTGTCTTGTCCAATGTTCCATGGAAGAACAGAACTTGTGTGTAGAGAACACTGATGTGGGCCCCACAGCTGTGGTCCCACTCTGTTCGTAGGGTAGAATGTACCTAGCCATCCTAGGGTTAGCTGATGGTCAATCTGTTATTCTAGTTGTTATTTATTTTTCAGTTTTATATTGTTATGTGTTATGTAAATACCAAGGGCAGATGTGTCCTTTCATGTAACTAGCATAACCTATAAATATTAAATAGAAGTGGCGGCGGTAGAATATTGAGATTCTGTCCTTCCTTTCAAAGTTTGTGTTCTACTGCTCTCTCAACTCTTTCTCCTCTTCCCTCTATACTTTCTCTCCTTTTCGTACCTGAAATTTATTAGTGCTGAAGACTGATAGCAATCTTGAACATCTACATGGTATCAGAGGCAAGTTAGGGTTTCTCATGTGAGTCTAGTACCAGCCGACCACATGAGAATCTCCTAGGACTGGAAGCTGAAAAGGTGGAGTTCGCAGACTGATTCTTGGAGATCGCCAGAAGGGCTAGCAGCTGTTGAAGGCTTGTCACGGTTGCAGAGTGTTGGTGGTCAGGAAGGATCAGAGAAGACTAGGGTTCGGGTAACCTTGGAAGGCAGCGAACATTTTTTCCTTGTAAGTTATTTATTTTCTAAGAGAAGTTCTATTAGAGAAGATAGGTTGGACCTATCTGGAGAGGGCGGCCGAACCATTCTAGGGTTTTCTCCCTTCGATTCTCTAGGGTTTTACAACAAAGCCTACTGTTGGACCGAACTGCCTTAGCTTTGTTTCTCTCTGCTCTAGGGTTCGAAAGTGATCTTGCGGCAAGCCCTAGTGTTAGACTGAACCTTGCGATCTACCTGGAGCTGTCCTCAAGTTTGTTGTTAGCATTGATCAGATTCTAGGGTTTCATATTAACCCTATTGCAAGTCTATCCATACGGTACTGATTGGATTGTGCAACTGAACTGTTCACTTTAAGGACTGATTAAAACCCTAATTCTGCCAAGCATATCAGACCTACTTCTAAGCTGTTTTTTCAGAGTCTTTTGGGGTTTTCGAACTCTCTTAAGGGGTGAGAACTCTACGGACAACTGCTGTTGTGTTTGCTGGTTGGTTTTAGATCAGAGTTATCCCAGTTTTGTGCACATACACTGTCAATACAGATCGGTCCTACACTGTTTTGATTGTGATTGGTAGTCCAAATGCTGTTTTTGAGACTTGACTGAGATGGAGTTTAAAAATCAGGCAGATGGCAGCTTTGGGAACATCAGTTATGGTAGTGTTTCTGAGACGGGTGGTCAGGTTACAACTGTAAAGTTTGATGGATCAAACTATTTGGAATGGGCCCAATCAGCCATGATGGCTATTGGGGGAAGAGGTAAATTAGGGTACCTCTTGGGAGATGTGAAAGAACCCCCCAAGGGAGACCCTACGTATACCAAGTGGATCCAAGAAAACTACTTGGTTATGACATGGCTGTGTAATTCTATGCAGCCTCATATTAGCCGAAATTACTTGTGGGCAAAGATAGCTAAGGAGATATGGGATGTTACGAAAGAAACTTATTCCCAACCCCTTAATGTTGCCAGAGCATATGAATTGAAATGTGAAGTGAAAAATCTTAAACAAGGAGAGAAATTGGTTTCAGTATATTTCTCTACCTTGCAGTCCCTGTGGAGTGAGATTGATCACTTAGAGACTCTTGAGTGGGAGAGTCCCAAAGATGCACAAATATATAGAAAGCAGGTCGAGACAAACCGGGTGTTTAAGTTTCTGGTCGGCCTAAATTCAGAGTATGATATTGTGCGGCAACAGATTTTGACTAGAGACAGTGTGACTCTCTCTCAGGCATATTCATTCATACACAGTGAAGAGACTAGAAGGAAAGTTATGATGCAACCTCAGCCCCTCACACCAGCCTTTGTAGCGGTCACACCCAAATCAGGGGGTGATTCAGAGAAGGACAGGAGGAAGGAAGACAAGAAGGATGTGGTATGTGAACATTGTGAGAAACCCAAACATACAAAAGAAACATGTTGGAAACTGCATCCTCACTTGGTTCCTGCGAAGTTGAGAAGCAAGAAGGGCACTGCTCATGTGGCCGTGAACACTGATTCAGCATCCTCATCTGGCACAAGAGGAACACCTTTAGAGACCTTAGCTACAGTTCGGGCTGCCCTAATACAGTTAGAAAAGGAAGTTGGAAATTCAGCTCAGCCACCGTAGTCATCATCAGCTCCTACCACATCTGCCTTCGCACATTTAGGTACTCGAGCTTCAGCCTACCATGCCTCAGCTCCAGGTACTATTGAATCTTGTTGGGTAATAGATTCAGGTGCATCCGACCACATGACTAGCTTGCCTTCACTGATTACCACTTACCATTTGTCTTCTGGTAGGGATAAAGTATCTATTGTTGATGGCTCTTTGGTTCCTATTTCTGGGAAGGGTGACATGAAGTTATCAGATACTATCTCCCTGTCATCTGTTTTGCATGTTCCTAAGCTTGATACTAACCTTCTTTCAGTCAGTAGTATTACCAAGCATATGAACTGCTCAGTAACCTTCTTCCCTGACCGATGTGTTTTTTAGGACTTGGAGACGAAGAAGGTGATTGGGATTGGCCGTGAGACGAATGGGATCTATCTGCTCGGGGAGAGGTTCCGTCAGGAAGAGTCAGTAGAGAAGACATCTTTTGTTTCTCAGAGTGTGAGTTTGGTTATGCTTTAGCATAACCGATTAGGTCATTTGTCCTTTCGGTCTCTAAAGAGTCTGTTTCCAGCTTTATTTGAGTCTATTGAGTTGTCTCAGTTGTAGTGTGAAAGTTGTGAGTTTGCTAAGCATTGTAGAAAGCCTTATTTATTGAGCAATAAAAGGAGTAATAATTTTTTTGATATTGTGCATATTGATGTTTGGGGGCCTTATCACATCCCTTCCATGGGTGGGTACAGATATTTCTTGTTATTTGTTGATGACCATACCCGTTTTTCTTGGGTTTATCTCATGCGTTCACGAGATGAGGTACTTGCCCTGACCCAAAACTTTTACCAAATGATCCTAACCCAATTTGATGCCAAGATCAAAGTTCTCAGATCTGATAACACAAAGGAATACTTTGCTAAACCATTGACATCTTACCTTCTTAATCATGGGGTTATCCACTAGAGCTCTTGCCCTCATACACCTCAGCAAAATGGAGTTGCAGAAAGGAAGAATAGGCACATCTTGGAAGTGGCTAGAAGTCTCATGTTTACTTCCAATGTTCCTATTCGCTTTTGGGGTGATGCTATCCTCACGGCGGTATATCTTATTAATCAGGTTCCTTCCCGGGTCCTTGATATGAGATCTCCTTTTTCTCTTCTATACCCAAGTGAGGAGTTGTTTTCTATTCCCCTTAAAACATTCGGTTGTACCTGCTTGGTTCAGCTTCTCGGACCCCATCACTCCAAGTTCGAACCCAAGGCCTCCAAATGCATCTTCCTTGGTTATGCACAAACTCAAAAGGGTTATTGCTACTATGATCCTGTCTCAGGGAGGATGTTTGTCTCCATGGATGTCACTTTCTTTGAGGAGACACCCTATTATCCTCGGGTTTCTCCTCAGGGGGAGAGCAGTGAGAGTGGGGGTTTGAGTCCTTGTCTTCAGGGGGAGAGTAGTGAGAGTGGGGCAGTTCCTTTACCTATTCCATTGGGTGATGAGAGTTGCAATGGTGGAGGGCGGTCAGAGGGATCAGGAGTTGAGGGAGAGCTGCAATGGTGAGGGTGGTCAGAGGGATCAGGAGTTGAGGGTCTATCACAGGCGGTGCAGGCAGGTTGATCCTGATCATCAGCAGTCCAGGCCAACTCCAATCTCATCTGCAGCTCCAAGTCCAGGTATTACAGTCCCAGGGCCCACAGAGACTTCCTCTATTGTTGCCATTTCACCTCCTACAGATGACCTTGACCTTTCGATTGCCGTCCGTAAAGGGAAACAACATTGTACCACATCTACAACCCACTGTATTTCCCAGTTTTTATCCTATGATCGCCTATCTCCTACCTACAGGTCCTACCTTAGTTCCATTTCCAATGTCCCTATTCCAAGAACAGTGCAAGAAGCCCTATCCATCTTGGAATGGAAAGATGCAATGCAGGTTGAGATGGATGCCCTGTTGAAAAATAACACCTGGGAGGTAGTTGATCTGCCCAAAGGAAATAAACCAGTTGGATGCGGATGGGTGTTTACTGTGAAGCATAATGCAGATGGATCCATTGAGAGGTATAAAGCTCGGTTAGTTGAAAAAGGGTTCACACAGACTTATGGCATAGATTACTTGGAGACCTTTGCCCCAGTAGCCAAGATGACCACCATTCGAGTCCTATTATCCCTTGCAGCAAGTCACACTTGGCATTTATACCAAATGGACGTGAAAAATGCTTTTCTGAATGGAGACCTGCAGGAAGAGGTTTACATGCGTTTGCCTCCTAGATTCTATGATGCAGAAACAGGTAAGAAGGTCTGCTGGCTCAACAAGGCTTTGTATGGTTTGAAGCAGTCACCTAGGGCTTGGTTCGATAGATTCAGACTAGCCCTTGTGAAGTTTGGTTACGTACAGGCCCAGTCAGATCATACTCTATTCATCAAGAGGGTAGAGTCCTCCTTGACACTACTGGCAGTATATGTTGATGATATTGTGGTGACAGGGAATGATAGCCATGAAATTGAATCCCTTAAACAGCTCCATCAAGAATTTGAGGTGAAAGACTTTGGTGTACTCCGGTATTTTTTGGGTATTGAGGTTGCTAGATCCAAACAGGGGATCTTTATCTCTTAGAGGAAATATGTCCTAGACCTGTTGGCAGAAACTGGAAAGTTAGGTGTCAAGCCTGCAGATACACCCATTGAACAGAACCACAGGATTAGTGCAGAGAGTGGGGAGCTTCTTGAAGACAAGGTTATGTTCCAGCGATTGGTAGGAAAGCTCCTATATCTCTGCCTCACTCGGCCAGATATTACTTATGCTGTTAGTGTTGTCAGCCAGTACATGCATTATCCTAGAACCACACATTTTCTTGCGGCACAAAGAATTTTAGCCTACTTGAAGAGATGCCCGGGTAGGGGTATATTGTTCAAGAACAATAACCACATGAAGGTAAAGGTCTATACGGATGCCAATTGGGCTGGGAGTGTTGATGACAAAAGGTCTACCTCAGGATATTGTGCCCTTGTGGGAGGTAACCTTGTCTCCTGGAGAAGTAAGAAACAAAGTGTTGTCTCCCAGTCTAGTGCTGAAGCAAAATACAGGTCCATGGCTAACAGAGTGGCTGAAATCCTATGGCTAAGATCTCTACTTGAGGAGTTGGGTATTGAGTATGAGAAGCCCCTGATGCTGTATTGTGATAATCAAGCAGCTATTAATATAGCACATAATCCAGTGTAGCATGACAGAACCAAACACATTGAAGTTGACCGACATTTTGTACGAGAGGTCTCATCTCAAGAAGTATGCCTCCCTTACATCACATCCAGTATGCAACTAGCAGATATCCTCACTAAAGCCGTATCAAGAAAGAAGCTAGAAGCAGATCTATCCAAGTTGGGAATGATAAACATTTACTCCCAACTTGAGGGGGGAGTGTAGAGAACACTGAAGTGGGCCCCACAGCTGTGGTCCCACTCTGTCCGTAGGGTAGAATGTACCTAGTCATCCTAGGGTTAGTTGATGGTCAATCTGTTATTCTAGTTGTTATTTATTTTTCAGTTTATATTGTTATGTGTTATGTAAATACCAAGGGCAGATGTGTCCTTTCATGTAACTAGCATAACCTATAAATATTAAATAGAAGTGGCGGCGGCAGAATATTGAGATTCTGTTATTCCTTTCAAAGTTTGTGTTCTACTGCTTTCTCACTACTCTTTCTCCTCTTTCCTCTATACTTTCTCTCCTTTTCGAACCTGAAATTTATTAGTGCTCAAGACTGATAGCAGTCTTGAACATCTACATTGTGGTTATTACTTTTTGAGTGAAAAAGTTCTTATCATAGATGTATGTACTCCTTTTTTTGAAATCTGGAGATGAATTATCTAACTTGTTTAATAAAAATTTGAGTGGGATCAGGGTTATTTGTAACAAGGTGGACACACACATACGCACGCGCACACACACACACACACACACACACACTCCAACTTGAGTTGGTTCATGTTGTGTATTGTGAGGTGTAAAGGGTTTGTCTGTCCATTTATATTAAGTAAATGAGTCAACTTGCATAGTTGGGCAGTTCTGTCCTTTTGTGCCTCTATTATTCATTCTTTAAAGCAAATCAATTAAGGAGATAGGAAAGATTTTTTTCTCTCCAATTGCATATTCCTTTCTCTTTTTCTCATCTTTCTCTTGTTCTTCTTCATCTTCTTTTTTCTCCCTTTGATAGCATTACTAAATAAATTAATATATAAAATTTTGTATTACATAGAATGTGCAAAAAGAAAAAGTCCAAGTGAGATTGGATCTAAACTGAAAGCGATTGTTAACTTTTTTTGTCAGCAGCAGAAACGTTTTGTTGACTTTGATGTAAAAGAAACCTAGATTTCTCCACACTTGGAATAATGTACTTAACTTGGGATCATAACTTCCCATTGTTTACACGATACTGCATGAAATGTCAACCATTTTTAAGCCTATTTTTACTTTTATTATGTTGCCATTTCACTTTTAAGAGGCAGAAGTTATGATAACCTAAATTTGTGCTATTGTTGTCCTTCATAATTGCAGATAAGTCGAGATTGCCAGGAGCTAGAACCCTCCATTGGAGAACAGTTGGCTTCCTTGCTTTATCTTGAGCCAGATAGCGAACTTATGGTATGTTTCTCATATGGTTTGTCAATGATTATTTGCTCCTAAACCTAGCTACTTACAGGTTCAATCTTTTGGGATTTAGAACCAAGGGCACCACATTGATTTATGATAAATTCTTTGTTGGTACTTAAAAGTGCAAAAATTACATGAGCTTCTTAGATCTTTGACATCACCTGAAATTATGTTATATAATAATTCTGTAGAATCATAAAATAAAAGCATGTACATATCCAGTACCTGAAACTATATAGTATAATAATTAGTGGGAAGCTTGAATTTTTCCCAAGCAACATGAGACCAAGAAAATACAAAATACTTGGAGTGGTGATGAGCTGAATAGAAAAGATGCCCTTCATATGTAAAGAAAATATCTTACAGATCACATTCCCACTAACTGTGAAATCGCAATCAGCCCACTGCTGCTTGGGATTCTGGGTTACCACTAAGGCCATGCTTGGGAGTGCTTATGTTAAAAATAAGTGCTTCAAAACAAGTGCTTATTTGAATAAGTACTTATTTGTATTTGGCACCCAACTTTTTCACCACTAAGGCCAACTTTTTCACCACTTAAATAAGCATTTGTGACTATTTTGTCCTTTCATTTTCTTTCAAATTTTACGAAAGCACTTTTACGAAAGTATTACGAAAGCACTTTTATGAAGGTACTTTTACAAAAGCACTTTTATGAAAGTATTTTACGAAAACACTTCTATAAAAGCACTTTTATGAAAGCACTTTTATAAAAGCACTTTTACAAAAGCACTTTAATAAAAGCACTTTTGCGAAAGTATTTTTATAAAAGTACTTTTATGAAAGCACTTTAATAAAGGTACCTTTATGAAAGCACTTTTATAAAAGTACTTTCATAGCTTTCATAAAAGTACTTTTATAAAAGTGCTTTCATAAAAGTACTTTCATAGAAGTGCTTTTATAAAAGTGCTTACGGAAGCACTTTTATAAATTACAAAAGTACTTTTACGAAAGCACTTTTATGAAATTCAATTAGTGGTATTTTAAAATTCAACTAGGGATAATTTTGGAAGAAAAAAAAATTGAATAAGGGCTTATTATATAAGCACTTGAAAAAAAGCTGAAAATTTGGGCTAAAAAATAAACCCTTATTTTTAAGATAAGCACTTATTTCGGGCTTATTTCCCAAACACCAATAAGTGCTTAATGGTGTGGTCCCGACCCAAATAAGCACTGCCAAACATGGCCTAATATAAGTATCTTTTAGAGTTCTTGGAAATCCATTGACTTTGGATCATTGAGAATCTATATCCATCTTTTTCTAGACCACCAGAAAGTTTGTTGATCTCTTGATAAGAGCAAGGTTTAGCTGAATGCTTTAGCTGTTCAGCGGGCTGTGTAACCAATGATAAGGTTCCATGCCAGTATTTAAAACATGGGGCCCGCATCTTTTACAGTGGGTCCCATGAATTTTATACTGGTGTGGAACCTCATCATTGGTTCTACAGCCTGCTGAACAGCGAAAGTGTTCAGCTAATCCGAATTCTCTTGATAAATGTGCATGTCAAAATCAAGCCAAGAAGCGGTTGGAAATCTTCTAAATGGTTGAGGAAATTTTTATCTTCTCCTTTTCAGTGTACAGCCATCTCCTTTTATATTGCTCGTTGTAATAGTAATGTGGCCTTATTACGACTAACTAGCCACTTGCTTCTTGATTGGTTACATGTGACTGAATCTTGATTGGTTGCCAACTGTTTCTTGATTAGTTGTGCTCATCTGTCTCATTACCTGAGCTGGCTTCTTCCTCTTCTTTCTAGAATATACCTTCAGCCTGCTTTCTGGGTCCCTAACAAGTTACTATGGAGGTTCAGTTCTCTAAGCCATATCAAACATCAGGAAGTTACTTCCAATGTAGGGGTCTCAAGCATAGTTGATTTGCATTATCTATTACCTTCAACTAGTGCCTTAGCCATAACCATGTAGGCATGCACACTCATGCCAGCCTTGTAAAGAGTTATAACTTGTAACTACTGGTTATTATCTATTAATGAGAATGTGAATATGATAGATAAGTCCAATGTTTGAACATTCTTCAGGTCAACAATTCATAGGTACATCCTGTTCTATCTTCTGTGAGTGTCAAACTTCTGTTTTTAGCTAGAGTCGAGAGATGGAATTTTTTGTAGTGAGCTTTTTCTCTGGGTAGTATTTATTTGTTGTCAAATTTTAACTCTTTTTTTTTCCCTTTTCTCTCATTGACCCTTTGACGTAACTTGTGGGAAGAGATCTAGAACTAAGATGAGATGACAACGAGAAAAAATGGGTCCTAATAATGAGTGGAAGTTTCATAGACAGTGTATTCTTTACTTTTGAGAATATTTAATCTTTACAATAGAAATGCAATGCAGTTTCACCTGTCTAAAAAAAGTGTCTGAGTCTCTTCAACATCATTGCAACCAGTTTCTATAAACATGACTGAATCTATGGATGATATTGGTTATCCAATCCTTTCATTTACAACCTTGGCCTTCACAAAATAAAATCCTAGCTTTACTACCCAATAAAGCAACTTCTTGAATTGAGTCAAATAATCACTCATTTTGACTAAATGTTTTGCACGTCCCTCATGTACTGAAGGGTTTATGCAGCTGGGGTCTTACATGTGGCACCTCAGCTGGTAATTGGAAAGGCCCTTGGGTGTTTGTTACCTCCCCTTTCTATCTGTGAGATCTGTGGTGCAATAAATTGCCAACATGTGATTAGAAGATGCCAGCTTTCTTGATTCTTCTTTCTTTTTCTATTCCTTTTTCTAATTTTGGTTTCATTTTACTTGATACTTTATCCAGGCAATTTCAGTTGCTGCTGAATCAAAGCGGGAGGAAGAAAAGGCTAAGGGAGTTAATCCAGATGAAGGGGCTGATAACCATGACATTGTCCCATTTGAAGACAATGAAGACGAGGAAGAGGAAGAAAGTGAGGAAGAGGATGAAAGCTTTGGCCAGGCTATAAATGCTGCCCAAGGGAGAGGAAGAGGTAGAGGAGTGATGTGGCCTCCACATATGCCACTTGCTCGTGGAGGGCGGCCAATTCCTGGGATCCGGGGCTTCCCTCCTGTCATGATGGGTGCTGATGGTTTTTCTTATGGTGCTGTTACACCTGATGGATTCTCCATGCCAGATCTTTTTGGCATTGCTCCCCGTGCATTTGCACCTTATGGTCCACGATTTTCTGGAGATTTCACTGGTTTGGGTCAGAGTGCAGCAATGGGCTTCAATCCTATAGATGGAACAGGCCCTACGCCAGGCATGGTTTTTCATGGTCGGCCTTCCCAACCTGGAGCTGTCTTTCCTCCTAGTGGGCTTGGGATGATGATGGGACCAGGGAGGGCCCCATTCATGGGTGGAATGGGAATAGGAGCAGCGCCACCTCGAGCCAGTCGGCCAATTGGTATGCCTCCATTCCGTCCACCAGCACCTCCACTGCCACAGAGCAGCAGCAGGGTGGTGAACAAAGATCAAAGGAGACCAACTGATAGGAATGACAGATATAGTGCAGGTTCTGACCAAGGTAAGGGTCAGGAGATGGCTATGTCTGGGGGTGGACCAGAGGATGAGATGAAGTATCAACCAGGCATGAGAACCCAACATGATGATTCTTTTGCCGTCGGAAACAGCTTTAGAAATGATGAGAGTGAGAGTGAGGATGAAGCACCCAGGAGATCGAGGCATGGGGAAGGGAAGAAGAGGAGGCGAGCCTTGGAGGGAGATGCTTCTTTGGTTTCTGATCACTGAGAAGCAAAACCCATACTAACCCACCTCCACCCTCCAAAAAAGAAGTTATGCCTTTTATGAATTTTTCCTCTTTTCTTCTGCAGTTTGTGCGTTGATTTTTTAATTGTCCTTTTCTTAAATGTATTCTTATGTAGTTTACACTTTACACCCTTGGGGATAAAGAAAACTGGGGGTGGTGACTGGTGAATCATGTTTTTGTTTTGGTAATGTAGGGCTCGTTGCAAATGTTGTACCAGATGTGTATATAATATTTGACTAAATCAGGAAAGGAGAAATGGATTGATGAAAATGATTTAGCAGTCCCACTAATGTGCATTCAGTTCAAGGTTCAAAATGTTGGTATCATGTGTTATATTGCAGAGGCAATATCACGATACACTTTCGATATGTATGGATATGGTAGATGGATTAATGGAAAGCTTACCAAAAAAATGATGCATTTAGCAAACTCACACTGGTCCCACAAATACATTAAAAATACTGAGTTTAAGGTTGGGGATAGTATGCATAACGTATTAACATACAAGGATATATATAAGGCAAGGTTCAAAATATTGATACGCCTGATATGGTGGTAGGGGTGTATCGGGCTATCGGTACTTTTTTTTAATTTTGTTTTTATTTTTTTTTTTAAAATTGGTTCGGGGGAGGGGGGCGGTTTAAGGTTTTTCTACCCCTTGAACCAGTCAGAACTCCGATGCACCCTTTGTAGAGCTCTTGAAACGATATGTATCAATACATGTCGATACTTTAAACCTTGATATAAGTAAATCATATAATACAAATAATATATCACCAAAATGTATCATCCTGGATGGCAATTAATAGGAATTTAAGGGTATCCTATCCTTATCAAAACCTTAAGATTTTGATAATGTAAAATAATATTTTACTTGTATAATTTAAAATCGGATGCAAGATTCAAAGTATTGAAAAATGTAAAGAATATTAACGAGGGGATTTAAAGAATGTATTTAAATTTTGGGTACACTTAGAAGAGTCTGAATCTGTTAACCACAGCACAACACATTGCTGGCCACGTTCACCCAATCACATATCAAGAACATCGGCTATGTAAAGGTTACAAAATTTAAAATAAACAAAGTTACAGATTAATACTATAAATTTCATTAATGACCATTTAAAAAGTTACAACATTTAAAATAGACAAACTTTAATAAATAATGATAATATATCATAGTAGAAAAATTACATTTTCTTATGAAATTAGTTATCCCTTAAATGGATAATTGATATTATAAAGGCAAAAGAATTGGCCAATTGGGAGCTGGTTTGATTATATGGCTTGAGACGTTGGTATTTTCAAATGAATTTTCTGTACCTAAAATATGTATGTCTTATCAATTCTAATTTAGCAAGACATTATGGATGGTTTAGTGGTTAGAATATTTATGTTTCAATTAATGAACCCGGGTTTAAATCCCTCTAAAAACATATTAGTTTTATTTAGGACCGTTTTGAAATTAATTGAGTTAATTATGAAGTAGAGATAATTAGTGGTATAAATGGTGTTAAATAAGTTGGTATGAATGTCAGAATGTGCAATGAGGGACTACTGAGGATAAAATTCTGACTCCGGATCTCCTGCCCACGTCGTGAATTTGGAACATCTTCTTGCTACCAAATCCGAGAAAATTGGTATCACATCAATTGCGGTAGCAGAAATGTGGGCCACCTTTGAGGCCCATAAATTAGCTTTGTAGCTAAAAACGCATTAAAGAGGAGAAATGAACAAACAGGGACGATGCAAGGTTGATTAATTACTTCAACATTCTGTTGTTGCGGAATTACCCTCTCATGAGGGAGGCTAGGCTAGGGGTGCAAGTCGGGTGGGCTGGGCTGGGTTTTAGTTCAATCCATATCCAACACTAAGAATTGGGCCTAAAGCTCCAGCCCAAGGTTAAGTCCGAACTATTTAGCCTGAGCTCAGTCTGCACTAAAATTTAATATATTCGGGTTGGGCTTGGGCTTGGGCCTGGGCCGGTCTTGATTGATCAATTAGCCAACACTAAAAATTGATATACATGTGTATGTATATATAATTTATTAAAAATATGAATATATGCATGCAAATATGTATATAATTGAGCCGGGCTTAGATTAGATTCGGACTTTCTAAGTTGTGTTTGGTTACAGTGCAAATTTATTTGCATTGATGCAAAAATATGATAGTGCAAATGATTTGGGTGCAAATTTTGATTTACTTTTGTTTCAAGTTTTACCTTACTTTGTTTGGTTACAGTATAAATGAAGTAAAACAAGACCCAAAGCAGAATAAAGAAAAAGCCAAAACAAATTAAATCAAACTTTGCATATTTTTCATTTACGCTCCCATACATTTGTGTTAATATAAATAAAATTGCACTGCAACCAAACACAGCCTAAGGAATAAACTTGAACCCAATCCAAAAAATTTGGAAACCAACATAAATAAAATTGCGGGCTGGGCCGGTCCGGGCTCGGGTTGGACCTGCCCAAATTGCACCCGTAGGTTAATTAGTCTTATTAGTGCGCTGGGTGACGCGAGTTGATTCTGCTTTTTTCCGGGGCATCACAGATATAGCATTGTCAGAAGGATCATATTGTAGAGTTGCATTGGCAGAGTGGCCACATCTGAAACATTTTGTCAGTTCTGGAAGTCCACTTACAAATTGTACAAAGAACGAGTGTGGCCGTGTGGGCAATTGAAAATGTAGTTATTATTTACTTGAAGGACCCCGGCTAATCAATGTTTTAGAAAACTATTGGGAATCGGAATTATTCTGGCCACTGATTTTTGGGTTGATGGTTCAATTGTTCCGTTTGAATTGGCAGCCCGTTTTGACAAAAAAAATTTAAAAAATTAAAAAATAATTAAAATATAAAAAATGGCAAAAGCTGTTGAATGTGTCAAGCGGGTTAATGATTCAACTGGCCGGGTCAATGGATCGTTGATCGATTCAACGGTTTTGGCTAGGGATCGGGTTTGGGGTAAAACGGAACTGGTTGCTTGGATGGTGCCTGGGCCGAATGGTCTGACCATCTGGATCAATGGCAGTTTTGAAAACCATGCGCCTAATAGTTGTTCTAAAGTCTAGAGAGTAGAGAGTAAAGCTTAGTTTAGGGCCAATCTTCACTTTGACAATGCTTAAACCCATGGTTTTCAAAACCAGACCAGAAAAACCGGGAATCGGTCACTGGTTCTGTTTTACCCCAGAACCATCTTTTGGCAAAAAACTGTTGATTTGGTCAGCAAACCGCTGACCCGGGCGTTCAGACCGTTTGAACCATTTGAACTGTCCGAATCATCCAAAGGTTTTGGTCATTTTTATTTTTTAATTTTTTGTCAGAACGGACTGTCCGTTCAATTCGAACGGTCAGACTGTTCGACCTAGGAACCGGACCCTGAACGGTTTGTTGTCCGGTTCGATCTTAAAAACCCTGAACCGGACCTAGGAACCTCTTCCATGTGACTTGCTTTGTAGCAAAGTATTTTCTCTGCATTATTTCCTCTTTCCTTGTCAGTCTCATTTTTTTTTTTTCTTTTCTTCTTCCCATGTACTGTTCTCCCTTCCGTGAATTTGCTTTTGGGTTTTGCTGTCTCAGAAACAAGGCTATACCTTTGATAATCCCATAAAAACTGAGAAAATATAATTACAGTTTCTCTTCCACAATCCTGATTCTTTCATTTGGAAATGCCATAACTACTTTTCCACAAAAGAGCTTTTATATGAGATTCATTAAAAAAAACTATTTTTAGGATGATAAATCAAAGACAATGAGACAATGTAGCAAGGTAGGTAGGTAGGACCGATGTTTTCAGCCTATGGTTAATTGGACCAGTCAACTTGTCATTGAAACGGTTTACTTAAAAAAAACGTTGACTTGGTCATGGATCAAACAAGCTCTTTTTCTCTTCCTTTTTGTATTTTTAGTCATTTCCATCCTAAATAACAATGATTCTCATTAATTTCGTGTTTGACCTGTTTTTATATTTTTATTATTTAATTAATGATGCCAAAGGTTAGATCCATGTGATCCGAACGGTTGAATTACCGACCTTCCACTTATAGGAAAAGGCAATTATGTTTCTTAATCATTTTTTTTTTTCAAAACATCGTGAAGGATTTTCTTTTATCTTCCTCGCATTCCATAAAAAGATCCCTTAGGCTCAGTTTGGAAGGAGTATATATACAAACATATAAGGTGCAAAACCTTATATTTGTACTCTTTCTAAATTGAGCCTTAAGATTTGTTTCTTATTAATTGAGAGAGCAAGGAAGACAAAATGGATAAATTGATGTGCGGGAGCAAATTCTTTGACAGCTACAGAACCAAATTAATGGAAACTTGCAGTCTGGGTTGGATAAATAGGTGTGATGAAGAACTGATAAGGTAGAAGGAGCATGATCTTGGAGCAAAAGGGAAAATTGGCAATCAGAGTAAACCAAGAATTTGCTTAGATTTAATGTGAACTCCAAGCCAGCTAACCAAGAAAGAAAAAGGCTAATGGTTGGAATAGAATCATTCATCTAGAATGGTTGGGATAGAATTGAAGGATCTTATTAAAAAACATATATACTAGTAAGATGCATGGTTCAAAGTATTTAAATGCTCGAGCATTTGATCGCTTTGATACTTTATTTTTTTATTTAGTAGGTATATTTGTTAAGATGAATATTAACATTTGAATATATTAAATGGGTCTAATTAAGTATTCAATGGACTGGTGTCCAAACAAATACATATTGTATGATATGCACCGATACATTGCAATACTTTTAACCCTTGGTGAGATGACCAATTAATAAAGGGTGTGCATCTAAGCTGGTATTAAAAAAAAAAAAACTGATACTTCAGTAGATCTTAGCCCATGGTATAGAATCCCAAGAATCTTAGAATTGTAGTGAGTTTCCAAGAGTAAAGATTCAGTCAGATATTTGGCTTTTAACAAGATTTTAAAAACTAACCTGGAACTAGAACTGTTCTGGCGGCCACCGGTTTCCGGGTTGACAGTTTGATTGTTGAGTTCCAACTGAAAAATTAAAAATAATTAAAATAAAAGAGCCAAAAACCATTGAATGGATTAAACAGGTTGATACGGTTCGACTGCCTGAATCAGTGGGTCACTGACCAAATCAATAGTTTTTGGCCAAGGACTGGGTTGAGGGTGAAACTGAACCAGTTGCCTAAATGATTCTCAGGCTGAACAATCCGACCGTCCAGGTCAACGTTCAAAAACATTGCTATTTAACTTTTGGACTAAAAAGCCGATTGCCATGCATCAAACATTAATGCTACTTTAGGAGGCAATGATGTTGTAATCAAGAAGGCTGCATGGCACCCACTCCATTTAGGAGGTACAAGATCGAACCTGTCGGCATGCAGGCTCTCCTATGGCCAATGGGCCTTGTGTGCACCTTGATCGGTCCCACCCATGATTCAAAGTATCGATATACAGAGGCACATCGGTATTTAAATACACACGAAAATCTTTTTTTTTTTAGGATTTTTTTTAAAATTTGATTTTTGAAGAGTTAAAAAAGAGTAGGATCCAAAAAAGAACCCAAAAGATATGATACGATACATCCGATATGAGCGTATTATATCAATTTTTTGAACCTTCGTCCCACCCTCGATTTCCTTGTACCAAAAAAAAAGTGCCACTTTAAGAATCTGGTCTTAGAGGTATAGTGTAAGGATGGAAGGGCTTAAGCTGATTTAGCATGCATCTTTCCAAGTGGTGATCAAGATTATGAACTGGGGAGAATGATACAGAAGCCAAAGGCTCAAAATCGGCATTTCCTAAACTTTCATGATTTTTATTTTTACAATATTGGCATTGGTCATTTGGCTTATCACTTGAGGAATCTGGTCTTAGAGTTATATATACCTAATGTTGGTCCTAACTATATGATAAGCTCATTGAAAAAAAACTAAATTTTATAACATGACCCTATTTATTTATTTTATAACATGACTCACTGCTGCTTAATTGTAATTAAAAATTTTAACTTTTTTTATATATATCTATTAATAGGAAATGAGTGCTCTTTGCATTCAGGAAATGGAATCTACTCATGCGAATAGATCCCACGTGCGAGCACCCATTTCCTATTAATAGATATATATATAAGATAACAATAGTTACTGATTATTACCGTAATTAATTACTGTAATTTAATAATTACTGATTATTATAGTAATTTAATAAATATATAATTAGTGATTATAATTAATAATTACTGTTCTTATAAATGTTGTTAATAACTAGATATTTACTTTAATTTTACTTTAAATTAAAATTATAAATATTGTTATTAAAAAATACTGTTAATAAATTTAGTAACCCGGTTTTAATAATTACTGATTATTACAATAATTTAATAAATATATAATTAGTGATTATAATTAATAATTACTGTTATTATAAATATTGTTAATAAATAGATATTTACTTTAATTTTACTTTAAATTAAAATTATAAATATTTTTAATAAATTTAGTAATTATTTTTATACTAAAAATAATTAAAAATGTTATTAAAAGTATTGTTATTGATTATTTAATAAAATATTATAATTATTGACTATTACTAATAAATACTGTTAATTTAATTTAATTTTGGTAATTATTAATTTCATGGATATTGTTAATAAATCCTATTCATAAATTTAATAATTACTGTTATATTAAAAATAACTAAATGATATTATTAAAAATATCATTAATGATTATTTAATTAAATAGTATAATTACTTACTATTATTGATAAATGTTGTTAGTAACGTTCTGACAATTGATGGTTAGACCGTCCGATTCGAACAGATGGCCCGCTCTAACAACAAAAATTACAAGCAAAAAATTAAGGAACCATTCTGGCCACTGGTTTTTGGGTCGACGGTTCGATCATCTAGTTCGAATGGACAGTCCATTCTGGCAACAAAAATTATAGGCAAAAAATCGAGTTTGTGAGGTTCATTAAGTAGTATCATACGTGTTATGTCATTCAAGCGTGTGACTCATACAACCCGAAAATGGAACCGTTCTGGCCACTAGTTTTTGGATAGATGGTTCCACCGTTCGGCTCGAACGGATGACCCATTTTGACAACAAAAAATTATAAGCAAAAAATTACGGAATCGTTCTGGCCACTGGTTTTTAGGTCAACGGTTCGAACAGATGACCCATTCTGACAACAAAAATTACAAGCAAAAAATTGAGTGTGTGAGGTCCATTGAGCAGTATCTTACATGTTATGTCATTCGAGCATGTGACTCATACGACTCGAAAATGGAATCATTCTGGCCACCAGTTTTTGGGTCAACGATTCAATCATCCGGTTCGAATGGATGACCCGTTCTGACAACAAAAATTAAAAAAAAAATAAAAAAATAGCCAAAAACCATTGAATGGGTCAACAGGTTGACGGTTCGATTACTCAAGTCAATATGTTGTTGACCGATTCAACGGTTTTTGGTCAAGGACCAGGATTGGGGTAAAATTGAACTTGTTGCCTGGACGATTCCCAATTAAAAATAAATAAAAAAACGGACGACCCATTCTGACAACAAAAATTATAGGCAAAAAATTGAGTGTGTGAGGTCCATTAAGCAGTACCATACATGTGATGTCATTCGAGTGTGTGACTCATACAACTTGAAAATGGAACCGTTCTGGCCACCGGTTTTTGGGTCAATGGTTCGACTGCTCAATTTGAACGGATGGCCCGTTCTGACAATAAAAATTAAAAAAAAAATAAAAGAATGACCAAAAACCATTGAACGGGTCAACGGTTCAACTGCCCGAGTCACTGGGTCGTTGATTGATTCAATGATTTTTGGCTAGGGACCGAGATTAGGATAAAACGGAACCAGTTGCCTGGATGGTTCATGATTAAAAAAATAAAAAAAAGCCAAAAACCATCGAACGGGTCAATGGTTCGACTACTCAAGTCAATGGGTCATTGATCGATTCAACAGTTTTTTGCCAGGGACTGGATCAATGGGTCAACGAGTCGACAGTTCCATTCCAGCCCTTACGAAGTAGGGCTCCTCCACTAATTTATTAATTAATTAAATTGAATAAGTCTGAGCAAAGAGGTTCCACTAAACTTGGAGAAAAACAAAATAATTGAACAAAATTTTTCATATCTAAAATGGTTATTTGTCATTTTTTTAAAACTTGACATTCAAATTTCAGAACAACATTCTCTACATTTAGATATCAACACCAAGAAAAATTCCCCAACTCCAATATACCTCTAGAAGCAATTATTATAGTTTCATAGACATTTAGAGTCTTCAATGCAAACAAATAAACCCTAAATAATCACTCATAAGTTTGGATTATCATATATTTTTTTCATATACTTTTGTTTTGTACTTGAATACTTTTTCTTTTTTTTTTTTGCAACTTTATACTCTAATTAATCAAGATCATACAAACAGACTATGTGAATGTTCTAATTGATGAAAATTTAGGTTCAAAGTTATCTCAAGTGTTGTTAGATAAAGGCTAATGAAATGGCTGAATCCAATGCTTTATTCGCTTATGGCTCTTGACTTGTCTTTTAGTGAATACTATGTCATTGGGAATGATTGAAGAAATTTTATGTAAAAACTCAGGCTCTATTTAGTATGGAAATACTTATAAATATTCATTAACTTATTTCTTAATGTAGCTATTTTACTGAATTATTTTTTAATGTACTTGAAATATTAAAATTGATATATTTAAATGTCTATCTTATCATCAATTTGATGATTTTCTATTCTTTGATATAAAATTTATAGTTATTTGATGAACATTTATGACTAATTATTGGTTATATGAAAATTAAGAAATCAATGCCAAGGAGGCTAGTTTTGCCTTGGTGCTTTGAAAAGTATGATGTGATATTTGTTTCATATGAAAAAGAAAAAATTATTGATAGGTGCCCCATAATTTAGGGGTAGTGATATTTAAGGGCCTAAACTTTGAATTGTGACATTTTAATACTTAAACTTTGGAAAATATACATTCGAGTAAATACTTGGAGGCAATGACTATTGTATACATCACAAACCTCAGACACAAAAGGATATATGAGGCACACTCTTAGCTTGGCTTAAGCCTCCCATGACAAGGAGCATAATCACCCTAGAACCTTGGACAGAAAGCACCCTAGTGAATACCATTGTGTAGGGGTGCCCACGGTTTGATTAACCGAATCATGGGCAATTTTTGTAAATCAAATTGATACTGTTGGTTTTTCCATTTCTCCAAATTGAATTCGAACCGGTACTACTAGTTAACCAGTCTGTTGGTTTTGGTTTTTGACCAGTTCGATTCTTTGGTTTTTCATTTTTTTATATTTATAATATATATTATATAAATATATGTATAATATTATATTATAAATAATAAATGATATATAGTATATTATAAATATTATATAAAAATATATTATATATTATATATTTATAAATATAATATATGTATATATTTATATATAATATATAAAAAATATGCGACATATATTAAAAATATATAAAATATACATATAAATATATATACCGATCGGTTCAATTAACTACATTTTCCGGTTCGGTTTTTCGATTTTTCATGGACACCCCTACCATCATGTCCCGAAAAATGAGGATTGCAATTACACCCCTCAGTAGGTATTTTAAGGGCACACCGTTCGATGTATTTCTCTCTCTCTCAAATCTCTATTCTCACTTTCATCATTCTATCTCTCTAGCTCATCTACTCTCCCCAGCTCTTTAACACAACTCAGCTACGTCCAGTTCAGCCTAGCCAACCTCTTCTTCTCTTTACTAACTTAGAGCTTTAGAGTGCTTCTCCCCATGAAACCACCTTATTGGGGCCTCTGAGTTTGGCTTTTGTGGGTCATCGGATCTAACTCGTCCAACTCAACTCGTACAACTTAGTATGACCTTTATATGCTCTCCTCCACTCAACTCAGACAGCATCACTATTTTTATGCAGCACACTGAAAATTATTTCTCCCTTCTCCCATACCCACCACTCTAACCAGAAAAACTAACGTAAATGAAGGAATATCAATGTTAATCCAGACTATATTTTCTTTTTATCATACAGATTAAGAATTTCTAAAATGATTTATGAGGAAGAAAAACAAAGATAGGAGAAAAAAAAGAGATACTGAAAATAGGCAATTTCGTAATTTTATCCCCTCCTATAATGTCAATTTACAACTCCAACGAATGGTGGCGCTCCACGTCACTTCTGCTTGAATCGTTTGACCCACAGTTTGGTCCAGCTCAAGCTAACGATGGCAGACTGAATGGTAAATTTCAAATAAAGGGGGCATTGAGAGCCATTTTCCTTTCTCATTCAAACAAAAGTGCCTATCACAGACAGAGTTCAACTAGTTCTCGTCGTAATATGGTGCTTTCTAATTCTATTGTAGAGCTCGTCTTCGGTAAGAGCTCATGTCTTCGTCTTTTTCTTCTTTCTTAATGTCTAGTGGCTTAGGCTCAGGCAGCGGTAGGGGTGGAATTGAGCCAAGCCGAGTCAAATAGTATGAGACTCGAGCTCGGTTCGTCAAGGTAGTATAATGCTCAAATTCAAGCTTGGGCTCAGTTCGAACTAGAAGTTTGAGTTTGAACTTGGCTCGAATCAAAAACTCGTAAGTTCGAGTTCAACTTGAGAAAAAAATGTTTCATAAAAATAAAAAACATTATATATATATTTGATAATTTAAAAATTAAAAATTATAATAATTAGTTATTATTATATATAAAAATAAAATATTATATATAATATTTTTTATTATATATTATTTTTTATAATTTTATATATATGAAACTATTCGAACTTGACTCAAAGCTTGATCCAAACAGAACTGAGCTGAACTCGAATAACTCATAAAAAACTTGGCTGGTGGCCACCCTTAGGCAATGAGCGAAGTTTGAAATTGTCACACTAAGAGACGAATGAGGTAGTTGTCCCTAAGACTGATGCCAACGAGGCCAAGCTCAAGGTGGACTCTCAATGTAATTAAAGTTTGAGGAGGTTTGATAGGAGTTGGATGAAGAATTTTTCCCATCGATGTTGACGGGAAGACGGAGGGGGTTGAGGTCCTAGATAGAGCCTGGAGTACTTCGGTAGTGTTCCTTGTACTTTGCAGGAGATAGACATGTGGAGAATCGAAGAGACATATCGATCCCGTCCCCCCAGACAATGAGCTTAGGTTCTTGAGGAGAGGAGAGAGGGCTGAATCACCTCGACCAAGCAAGCTCTCTGTGTATGAGGAGAGTCTGATTGCAAGCTTTAGATTCCCCTCGGACCCAGGGTTAGTTTCTGTGTTGAGGTGGCACAATGTGACTAATTCCTTTAGGTTTTTAACCAGATGAGGGTATACCTCGCTCTGATTGAACCGCCACGTGGTTGAAAATTAAAGAACCTTAGACGTAGAGGGATACATGGCGCATTCTGGGTTTTGGCTTAAGACTCCTATGATGGGCGTGGAACTGCCCTAGAAGTGAGGTGCGCAATGACACCCCTTTGTAGGTATTTAAGGCCACACTACTCGGGGTCTCTCTCTCTCGATTCTCTATTCTCACTCTTAACATTCTAACTCTCTAGTTCTTCTTCTCTCCTAATCTCTTCAGCATTGCTCGGCTTAAATGACTTCTTCTCTTTACTGAGTTGGGTGTCGGAGTGCTCCTCCCCAAAGAACCACCTCAGGACCTTTGAATTTGGCTTTTGCAAATCATCGGATCCAACTCAGTTCATACAGATTAGGACCTTTCTCTTGTTCATCCATTTTAGCTTGGAAAACATCAATTAGCTTTCTCATATCTCAGTTACTCATGGGACTCAGAGATTTATTTATTGCAAAGAAACTTTCTCTTTGCAACGAGAGAACCACCCCATAAGCCCAAGTTGCCCAACTAAGACCCAGCGACTTAATGCTACTGTAATACCAACCATTTTGTGGGTCCCTGCTTCTACAAAGGAGTCCGGATTTCCTGTACTTGGTTTTGTGTATGCTGGGGTGCACTTCCAACTAGATTTTAACACGTAGTGGTTCACATGCACACACGTTTCACACATGTGCCAAAAAATTAAAAGGAACTTTGTCCTGTAATAATTTTGTAAAACATTTATTTTTTGAAATTAAAAAAAAAAGAAGAAAGAAAAAAGAGAAGATCAGAGCGGTGGCTTGCTTCACACGGATACACCCTACATTCCTTTCCTTCTCTCAGAATAACAGAAGAATTGGTACTGAGAAGATCACTTTTTCTTATATGATGATGGGCCGTGAAGGTCGAACAGGGTGCCTACGCGCAACCCAAAGTACGTGGACTAAAAACCTTCATGCATGGCCCATGCAAACCAGCCCATCATGCATGGCCCATGCAATGGCCCAGTAGAACAGGAATCGGTCAAGGAAGTCAAGGTGCTAGCCACAAGAATCGGTCAAGAAGTTAGGTTGTTAAGTTGTTAATTGTTAGTTGGTCTTAGCATGAGAATCGGCCAAATAAGTTAGTTTGTTATTTTTGTTAAGTTGTTAGTATGAAATGGCATAGGGATCGGCCATGTAGTTAGAGGTCTAATCTCTTATTTTGAGGCTATCTCAGTGGTAGGAAGTTAGAACTTTTTGTATTTAAACACCATCCCACATGGATGGGGGCAGTGGAAAGTTAATAAACTCTTGTGGTCTTATTCTCACCCTAAGCAGAATACTCTATTTCTCTCTAGCTTTGACTGGGACCTATTATTGGTATCAGAGCTAGGCACCATGGCCACTAACAAAGAAAGAATTGAGAGTTTGGAAGCTGGACTCGGGGGACTCCAAGCAAATTTGAGCAGGCTCGAGTTAGGGGTTAATGATAAGTTACACCAGCTCGAGGCAACTATTAGTAGGATGTCTAGAGCCTTGTTGACTCGGCAGGAACCTTCTCTGAGCCACACCAATGGTCGCAGCGGACAGTCCTCCTCTGGACCTTCTCGTGACAGCACAGAAGGAGTTCGAAAGATTGGGCAATAGGGTGCACGGATGGACCCAAAAGGTGTTGGTGGGCACATTCATGGGAGGTCTCAAAACAGACATAGCCGATGGAATTCGGATGTTCAAACCGAAATCTTTGAAGGAAGCCATCAGCCTGGCGCGAATGAAGGATGAACAACTGCGTCGTCATGAGAAGACTCTGCGTTTAGCCACCAAAACCGCCGGTGACTCCTTCCCGACAAAGACGAAGATGACTCCACCATTGAAACGTCTTTCTTGGACAGAAATGCAGAGGAGGCGCATTCAAGGCCTATGTTTCAACTGCGACGAGAAATTTGGGCCCGGACACAAATGCAAGAGGCCGCAGCTGCTACTACTCGTCAGAGACTGTACCGACGATGAACCAGAGGATGATGAACAAAGCTTCACCGACCCGCGCAAGGAGCCTGAAATATCACTCCATGCTCTTACGGGATGGTCGACGGCTAGAACCATGCGTGTCACGGCCAAGGTAGGTCACACGAATTGATTGTTCTTATTGATAGTGGATCCACCCATAACTTCATCAACGACCGAATAGCCGAATTGTTGCACTTACCGGTCGTGCCTACCGAGCCCTTCAATGTCAAAGTAGCCAAAGGCGAACCCCTTAAGTGTTGAGGAAGATTTGACAATGTGCAAGTCTTACTACAAGGTATCCCGTTCACTTTAACACTTTATTCTTTACCACTGATTGGGTTGGACATGGTACTAGGAATCCATTGGCTTGAGCAGTTGGGCACAGTGGCATGTGATTGGAAGAAAATGACGATGGAGTTTTCTTGGGCCAACCAACACCGACTGTTGAAGGGGATCGACAACCAGCCGATTCAGCCTGCATCCTTCAAAGCATTCTCAAAGGGGATTAAGCAGGGACATTCACTATTTACCGTCTGTCTCCAAGCAGTCACGGAAGAAGTACCACCACACCCCGATATGTAGCAATTACTGGCCGAATTCAAAGATCTCTACCAAGAGCCCACATAGCTGCCACCGCGGAGAGATATCGACCACCGCATCAATCTCAAAGAAGGAATGGAATCCGTCAATGTCCGCCCGTACAGGTATGCCTATTTCCAAAAAGCTGAAATAGAAAAACAAATACAAGACATGTTACGGTTGGGGCTAATACGATCTAGAACAAGTCCGTTTTCTTCCCCTGTCTTGCTAGTTAAAAAGAAGGATGGGACTTGGCATTTCTGTACTGATTACCGGGCACTCAATGCCGTGACCGTTAAGGATCGATTTCTGATTCCAACGGTTGACGATATTCTAGATGAACTACAGAGAGTCTCATTCTTTACTAAACTTGATTTACAATCCGGATACCATCAGGTACGGATCCACCCACGGGACATTCATAAAACGACATTTCTTACACACAATGGTCACTATGAGTACTTGGTTATGCCCTTTGGCCTGTGTAATGCACCTTCCACCTTTCAAGCTATTTTGAATTCTGTCTTCCGCCCATATCTCCGAAAGTTTGTGCTAGTTTTCTTTGATGATATTCTTATTTATAGTCCCAACTGGAGCATGCATCTTGAACATGTTAGAACAACTTTTGAGGTTTTAAGGCATCACCAATTTTTTATCAAGTTTAGTAAATGCATATTCGGCCAGCCAGAGGTGGAGTATCTAGGTCACATTGTCACTTCCCAAGGGGTCAAGGTAGACCAAGGGAAAATTGAGGCAATGCTTAAATGGCCTCAACCCACTCATATTACTAACTTGCGCGGCTTCTTAGGCCTTACAGGATATTACAGGAAGTTCGTCCGCAACTATGGGATCATAGCTTGACCCCTCACTAATCTTCTCAAAAGTGGTGAATTCCGTTGGACCACCGAAGCCCAAGAGGCATTTGCAGCCTTAAAGAAAGCAATGACCACGACCCCCACACTGGCAATGCCTAATTTTGAGGAGCCTTTTATCATTGAGTCAGATGCTTCCGGGGCAGGTATTGGAGCAGTATTGACGCAACAGAGATGACCCATAGCATTCATGAGCCGAGCTCTAGGCGTCAACAAACAAACTTGGTCCACTTATGCCAAAGAGATGCTCGCCATTGTTCAGGCAATACGGACATGGCGACCTTACTTGTTGGGCCGAAAATTTTACGTCCAGACCGATCAGCGCAGCCTCAAGTATCTCTTGGAGCAACGCATTGGGACACCGGAACAACAGAAATGGGTGTCCAAATTGCTCGGGTACGACTATGAGATCATTTACAAGCCTGGACAAGAAAACTCTGCTGCAGATGCTCTATCTAGAGTACTAGGCAGTCCTAGCCTTAATACTCTCTATATGCCTCAAACATCTCTGTGGGACACCATCAAGAAAGAAGCCAGCACCCACCCCTACATGATCCGCATTGGCAAGCTTGCAATGGAGAATCCTGGAGTTCCCTACACTTGGAAGAATGGACTGGTATGTTACAAAAACCGGGTCGTGATTCCCCCTTGGTCCAACCTTGTCCCTACCATCTTACAAGAATTTCATGACTCCCCATATGGTGGACACTCAGGGGTACTCAGAACATACAAGCGTATGGCACAACAGTTCTATTGGCCCTCCATGTATAAAGATATTCAACAATATGTAGCCTCTTGCGTCATTTGTCAAAAAAATAAGGCGGACACTCTATCCCTGGTAGGACTGCTACAGCCATTACCCGTTCCCTGCCAAGTATGGGACGACATCACCATGGACTTTATAGAAGGTCACTATTTTTGTGGTAGTAGACCGTCTCACTAAATCAGCTCATTTCTTGACCTTACCACACCCCTATATGGCGAAATTAGTAGCCGAAAGGTTTGTAGAAGGAATTGTGAAGCTCCACGGTATGCTAAAGATGATCGTTAGTGATAGAGATCCTATTTTTGTTAGCCACTTTTGGCGGGAATTCTTCAAGATGTCCGGTACCAAATTGCAGATGAGCTCCGCCTATCATCCCCAGACTGATGGGCAGTCCAAAGTGGTCAATCATTTTGGTATAACACCACCTACCATTCCTTTATCGGAATGACGCCCTTTCAAGCTCTTTATGGAAGACCACCACCTTGTATTCCAAATTACCAAGGGGGAACATCCTCGGTAGAAGAGGTAGATCAAGCCATGCTCTCTCAAGATGCCATTTTGCAGCAACTCAAAATCAACCTACATGCAGCAATTAATCGCATGACCCAAATGGCTAACTCTAAAAGAAGAGACGTGGAATTCCAGGTGGGCGATCTAGTCTTTCTCAAACTCCACCCGTACCGACAACAGACTGTTCATAGGCGAGCCTATCACAAGCTGGCCAGTCGCTATTATGGGCCATACCAAATTGAAGAACGAATTGGCAAGGTGGCCTATAAACTTTGACTTCCCGAGGGCTCGTGCATCCACCTAGTTTTTCACATTTCCCTACTCAAAAGACAGGTGGGAGAAACCACTGCCACTGGCACTGAATTACCGCCCATAAATGAGGGAGAACTTGTCACAGAACCGGCAGCCATTCTGGATACCCGCTAGGTGAAGAAAGGGTCCACCTTCGTGGAAGAAAGCCTTGTTCAATGGAAGAACCTTCCCAACGAAGATGCCACATGGGAGAATTCTCAAGAGTTGCGTGAGAAGTACATAAATCTGGACCTTGAAGACAAGGTCCATCTGCAAGATGGGGGCAATGATGGGCCGTGAAGGTTGAACAGGGTGCCTACGCGCAACCCAAAGTACGTGGACTAAAAACCTTCATGCATGGCCCATGCAAACCAGCCCATCATGCATGGCCCATGCAACGCCCCAGTAGAGCAAGAATCGATCAAGGAAGTCAGGTTGCTAGCCACAAGAATCGATCAAGAAGTTAGGTTCTTAAGTTGTTAATTGTTAGTTGGTCTTAGCATGAGAATCGGCCAAATAAGTTAGTTTGTTATTTTTGTTAAGTTGTTAGTATGAGATGGCATAGGGATCGGCCATGTAGTTAGAGGGCTAATCCTTTATTTTGAGGCTATCTCAGTGGTAGGAAGTTAGAACTTTTTGTATTTAAACACCATCCCACCACATGGATGGACCTATCATATGATCATTCATCTGTCAACCTTTATGGCATCAAACTAACTCTTTGAAAAAGAAACAGAGCTAGCGCCTAAGGGGGAAGTTACCACTTGGGTAGATTGAATCTTCATTTAAGATTCAAAATCTTCTATGGTTGTTGACAATTTAAAACAGCCAATCTGAAGCTATTTCATAGTTTGGATGGCTCAACGTTCTTTGTGTTTTTTCTTGTATCATGTTATTCTTACTAAGCTTGTTTCAAGTAACGCATTTTAAGAACCTTTGTCTCAACGACTCTGCGCATATTTCATTTATTGATTTGGATTGTATTCTTTGTTTTATTTTGCTTCAGTTTCAACAGGGATATCATCAAAGAGATTGACTATTATCAACGGGGGAGATGTGGGAGGAACAAAGGAGAGGGCAGAAGAAGAAAAAAGAATATATCAATAGGAAGAGGGCGAGAGAGGAGAGGAATAGTGGGTGTGAAGCCAGCAGTGAAGAAGATGAACATATTGATATAAGGGAGTGCAAATGCCGCGACTGTGGTCGCCCTATAAACTAGTACAGCTATAAATTAGGCCGTTGCGCCCACGGTCCTGGCCCGCCATTATAGCATGTAGGTTGTGCTGTGGCACGATATGGGGGTATGGGCTGTGTCGAGCTTGGGTTTTTGGGCCCACGAACCGGTACAACATAACACGACAAAGCGGGCTGTGTTGGAATGGGCCTACAACCTGGCACAGTCCACAATAAGATCCAACACGGCCCGACCCATAGTCAATACATAGTATAGCCATTGGGGACCCCCTCCCCCAATGACTAACAATAGTGCTCCCCAATAGTTAAATATCAGCTAGTTTGAGAGGTATTTGGGAAAACTGATAATTAGCTTTATAATGACCAAAATATCCAAACAACTAAAAAATGGCTAATTTTTTAGGATGTTTTAGTTAATTGAATTAATTCCAGCTCCTATAAATACCTTTACCTTCCATCATTCTCATCACACCAATTCTCATCTCTCCCATACTTTCTCATATTCTCATATACTCTCTTATACACACTTTCATGCTCTCTAATTCTCAACTTTATTTAAGTTTCAACAAGGAGATGACTTGATCAAGTATTTCAAGTTAGTAATTCGGGAGGCTTGGGGGATTCAGCAATTGAAATCAAGTTGATATTCCAAACTAGGAGACTAGGTACATTGCAATTAAATAAATTTTTATTTTTTCGAAGTTTTAATACTATAATTTTTTAAAAATGGACGACTCATTCTGATATTGATTTTCCAACATGCTCAACATTGATGATATTTAGTCATAGTATAACGACACCGATATGCATGTTAGTGGTTCTATGGTTAAGGTTGATGTCGTTGGAGTTGTAAGCCCTAGTATTGCTACTAGGGAAAAAAAGGCACTAAGCTGACTAGCCCAGTCTGGAAAATATTTAACAAACAAGAGGTTGAGGGGAAGGGAAAGGAGCTATTTGTCTTAAATGTATGAGTGTTTTTTAGTTATAGTAGCAAGGGTAGTACTGGCCATTTAGGAATTTTGGTTTTTGGGTAATTTGGTTCGATTTCAGTTTGATTTTTAGGTAATTTGGTTAAAACTGAAATATCGAATCGAAAGTTTCGATTTCAGTTTTTGGGTAGTTTGGTTCGATTAGTTTGATTTTTAGGAATTTTGGTTTTTGGTTTCGGTTTTCAAAGTTAGAAATTTGGTTAACCAAAAAACCGAATTAACCAAAATTCATTATATAATATGTAATATATAATATAATATATATAATATATATAATATATATTATATATATTATAATATATATATGTAATATATAATGTACAATATATAACATATAATATATAATATGCTATATATTTATATATTAATATATTATATAATGTATTATAATGAAACTCAATTTCATAATATATATTATAGGTTATAATATATAATATATAATATTAATTAAATTCAATTTTTAACCGGAATAACCAAAGATCAAACCAAAACTTTTGGTTTCAGTTATTTCGGTTTTCTTGTAATTCGATTTCAATTCGGTTTTCATATTTTTATTTTGGTTTTTAAGATTTTAGTTTATTTGGTTCGGTTTTTAACCGAATAAACTGAATGCTCACCCCTAATCATTACAAGCACAAATTGGGCATGGTTTTTTTTGGTAATTTTCATTATTCTCAAGAAAAAAAGGAGACAAGAATTAGAAAAATATATATACATGCAAAACAACCATTTTTATTAGTTGAATACACTAAGTTACAAAAAAAATTTATAACAATCTATAAATCCTCATTTTAAAAAAGTTTCTAGAAATACTATTAGAGTAGATGCTTTAAAAATTTTTTATTCATATAAACAAAACTTAATTTTTACTTTATCAACACTTAAATCTAAAATTGCAATTACTTTTGATATTTGGACTTCTAAATATAATATAAGTTATATTTATGTTATTGGACATTTTATTGATGACATTTGACTTTTACAAAAAGAATTTTATGTTTTACTAAGCTTGAATGGCCACATACTAGCCTAACAATTACTGCAAGTATTTTAAATACTTTGCATAATTATAGAATTGAAAATAAACTTTTTTTCTATTAATTTTGATAATGCTGGTAATAATGATTTAGTAATAAATATTTCAAAATCTCAATTAAAATCATGTTTAAAAGGTAAGTTATTTCATTTTAGATATGCATTTGGTGACATAAGATCCAATTGTAGGAAGAATCAAAAGTTTCGAAGAATTACTTTTTTCTTCCTGATCCATTTATTTTACCTATTTTCATGATTACTAATCATGAACCCTCTATCGACAAAATAAAAGAGTGAATCCTTTCTTCCATGAAATTAGGAAATGGAAGGATCTTATTTTAAATATGATTTCTCATCATATTTCTAAAATTAGAAATTGTATTATATATGTTAGTAATTATAGAACAAAAAAAACAAGAATTTAAATATCTATATAATAATATGGTTTAAAATATAAAAAATTTGTATTAGATATTCAACATAAGTAGAATTCCACCTATTCTTGTTAGAAAGTTGTATTTCGTATAAAGATATTCTTATTAATTTTTATAATGAAAAAATGCCAAATGATCTTATAATAGGAAATGGTAGTTCGTATAAAAGAATTTTTTTATAAATTTTTTTATGATACAACTAATGAATTTTTGGGGGTTTTATTACCCAACTAGTTGTATTTTAGTTAATCATTTATTTATGATTAATGAATATTTTTAAAAATATAGAAATAATTCAATTTTAAGAGTACTATTAAAATAATGGAAGTTAAATTTAAAAAATATTGGGAAAGCATTTCTCCACTGTATTTATTAGCTACAACATTAGATCATAGGATTAGGAAAGATAGTTAAAATGTTTGCATTGAATCTTATTGTGAAAATATGAATACTGAAATTGGAATTAAAAAAGAATTAATTTATTATTTAAAATATATAGTTTATATGAATCTCAATTATTAAGGCATAGGAAAACTTGTACAGGTACAACAATTGCAACTTCCACTTCTAAAACATTTAGTTCTAATAATGAAAGAGAAAAATTTTGGTCTCTAATAAATAAAAGGCAAAAATATGTTGCTACTTCTTCATCAAGTTCATTTACTGAACTTAATTTTTATTTACAAGCTAATTTTTCTAATTTAAATGATTCCTTTTACTTGGAGGAAATAAATAATTTTGATATTTTAACTTGGAGTGAACATGGAAAAAATTATCAAGTTCTTGTTGCTATGGCATGTGATTTACTAACCCCTCCAATGTTTACACTTCCATCGGAGTCTTGCTTTAGTTCATGTACCAGGGTGTTGAACAACAAGGGAAGTTACATGAATGATGACAATTTGGAGATGTGAATATGCTTGAAAGTTTGGCTGGATGTTGAAGATAGACTAAAAGATAAAAGAGGGCATGACACTTTAACTGATGTTTTACTAAAAGTAGATGATGACCAAGGTCAAGGAGATGGTAGAACTTGAAGAAAAATGAAGAAGTCAATAATTTTTTGTATACTAAATAATTGTATAGCATTTTTAAAATTATTGTGAAATTTATTCTTCAATTTTATTTAAGTTATTTGTTATTTTTTAATACCATTGTAATTCTTTATTTTAAATTTTATTATATTGTTTATATATTTTATTCCATTTCCAATATTCCATTGTATTTAGTATTGTTAAAATTCAAATGAAATAAAACTTCTATTTTTTATTTTGTTAAGTATTTCTTCTTAAATTTTTATTTTCCCAAAGTTTGTCTCACTTAGCAAAAAATGCCAAAAAATGAAAAAAATATTAGAAATGTAAAAAAAAAAACAAAAAAAATTGTCTTGGTTTGGCCCAGGCCCACGACCCAGGCATGTGCCATGACACAACACGATTACGGCTTGCATGGCTTGTTTTGGGCCTGACCTCTTAAGTATCACAAAGGAGGCAAGCACGACTCGATACGACCATCCAAAGCATGGGCCACCCGCAAAGTCATGTCATGTCAGCTCGGCACAACCCAATTTAAACTTATATAAACCAGTGATCTCCAATGAGAAGGGAATAAATACATCACTTTAAAAAAGGGTAAATTGCTGGAACCTTCCCTAAACTTTTTAACCATTTTACCTCCCCTAAACTTTGTGACATAGTTGCAAGTAGACTAATTTTGCTAAAATTTTCTAAAAAGAAGTATGGAAATGTCCAAAAGACCCATGTAGTTACTTTTCACCAAAATGCTTATTTTTCAAATTTTCTCTTCAAATGAATTGTTGGTCCAAACCCTTCCAACTTTCTTTGCTGAAATTGATTTATTTTTCAAATTTATCCTTCATATCAAATGCTCAAAGACAAAGCTACAACTTTAAATTCTCTTTTTCTTTTTTATTGTTGTTGGTTTTTTGCAGAAACCAACCTTAATAGTATATTTTGGACATTTTCATGCCTCTTGTTAGCAAATTCTAACAGATTTGGGGAGGTTTCAGCAATTTACCCTTTGAAAAAGTTATTCAAAATAATGGGAGGACTTCTAAAAAAAGTTATAGTTAATTTACTCAGGAAAATCCATCCTCTTGCTATCCCCTTCCCTGCTAAAACTAATTTACTCAGAAAAGGCATTCCGGTGACTGATGGAACGGACGATATGGTGACCACTGTATACTCAATAACTGAAAATACTGTTCACCTTCTTTCTCTAGTGGCGGTAAACAGAGCACCACCAAACCAAAGTAGCAGTGGTAGCTCTACCCCATCTACCTTTCCCTCTCTCTCCTTTTTCTCCTTCTTCTTCTTCCCTTATTTGCGGCAACACAATCTGCAACTGAATCCCCAAGTCATTGTTCATCTTCCTCCAGTTGAGAACCAGTGGCAATAAAGAGAACCGAATTAGTCATCCATCCTTCTCTCTCTCCCCTTTCATCTTCTTTTTCTCTCCTCTCCCCTCCCTTATTTGGCTACAACCAGAAGAAAGCCACAAACCCAAAGCTGCTGGCTCCATGGAAAATCTGTCAAGAAGTTTTAAACTCCCAAGAATGCCTCCAAGGTACCCATATGTAATTTATCCAAAAAAATAATTATACACTTGATCCAGTCTTTATCCCCTAATGAGATTCTCATCATAATAATCACCAATAATCTCCACATGAACAAGATCCATCTTTAAAATGATGGAAACGATTCACATCTCTCACAACAATCTCTCGACCATAGATTCTTGATATGAACTTAATGGCAGTGTGACAGTCACCACAGATTCTAAGATTCTTAGTCACTCGAATAACTGTTGCAGGGCTAGTGTTGAGTAGCCCAAAAGCAATAGCCAATTTCTCACTGTGCATTGTGAGGTTATGTTCCTTCTCCTCTTCACTAACATCATGCAACACAAAACTAGTATCTGGTATGTAACCTGCTGCCTTAATTTTCTTAGGCAAGTCTCCCAATAGCATGTAAATTTCCTTCATTTGTGGGTGGGAAGTATCCCCTCCAAGGAACAAATGGCATTTTCCATTGATCTCAGTCCAGCTACATCCAGGGCTCTTCTTCACACCTTGGTTCTTTAGGAGAGCTCTCAAATTGTTCACCTCTTCCCACCTTCCAACTTCAGCATACATGTTTGAAAGCAGAATATAATTTCCACTATTCTCTGGTTCCAATATGAACAACTGCTTTGCTGCAATCTCCCCAATTTCCAAATTACCATGATTTCGGCAAGCAGCTAGCAAGGCACCCCATATGCTAGGACTGGCTTGCATTGGCATTCGATCAATGAGCTCCTTAGCCTCCACTATACGTCCAGCTCGAGCTAAAAGATCTACCACACAAGCATAATGTTCTGCTCTTGGATCAACAGAGTAAATTCTAGTCATACAATTAAAGTATTCTAAGCCTACATCCACAAGACCTGAATGGCTGCATGAAGACAAGAGACCCAAAAATGTAATAGCATCAGGTTGAACCCCACATTTTATCATGTTCCTAAATGTGGATACAGCTTCCTTCCCACATCCATGAGATGCATAGGCGGCTATCATGGTGTTCCAAGTAATCAAACTCTTTTCCTTCTCAGGTATCCTCTCAAAACAGTGACAAGCATCGATAAGGCTCCCACACTTGGCGTACATTGCAATGAGTGCAGTTTGTACAGAAAAACTTTTGTCCAAACCAATCTCACTTGCATAACTATGAATCTTCTTCCCATACTCCAGAGCAGCTGAATGAGCACACGCTGGAAGGACACTCATGATAGTTACCCAGTTGGGCTTTACCTCTGAATCCACCCTCAGCATCTCTCCAAACAAACTCAGTGCTCGGTCTGCAAGCCCACTCTGAGTGTACCCAGATATCATAGCAGTCCAGGAAATAATATTTCTTTTCGGCATGCTTTGGAACAACGCCTCGGCAATTTGAATTACTCCATTTCTCATGTAACCTGCAATCAAAGCATTCCATGATGAAACATCTTTCACATGCATCCTGTCAAACAGTTTATGAGCATTACTTAACTCGCCACATTTCACATACATATCTATCAAAGAAGTCCCGACATACAAATCATATTCCAACCCAATTCTTAAACTCTTTCCATGAACACATTTCCCAGTCCGAAGACACGATAGCTCCGCAGAGGACTTGAGAACAAAGGGGAAGGTGAAGTAATCGGGACGAAGTCCTTGTGAGTTCATAATAAAGTACGTTTTGAGAGTTCTTTCATAGTACCCAAATCGAGTATACCCGCGAATGATGGAATTATAGAGGAGCGACGAAGGAAAAGAAACTTGATCAAAGACGGTTTCAGCAGAGTCTATATCGCCGGAGCTAGCATACATTGCAACCATTTTTGCACCAAGGAATGCATTCGGTTGGAGTCCACGGAGGGTCATGTGGGCATGGACCTGCTTTCCTAGTTTCAAAGAGTGGGTGCCGGTTAAAAATTGGAAAATAGGTGCATAGGATACAATCTGAGGTGGGTTCTGTTTGATGGGTTCCAAAAGAATGCGAAGGCTTACTTGTGTGGAATTCAAATTCCACGACGGTGATGTTGAGAGTTGCATAGTAAGGTGGCGAGTGTGAATCAGAAGGTGACTGGTACAGAAAACACCATTCGGCTACTGGCGTATCGCATTTTGGCGCCGCTCGCACCGTACGGGTGGGCCGCGCTGGCATGGCCGTGCAGGTTGAGGGTGGGGCTAACTAAAGGGGTAAATCGGGTGGTGCCAATCTATATTATTTTATTATTTTTTTTGTTTTCATTATAAAAGAATAAAAATTTAAAAGATAGTGAAAAATGACATTCAATGATTTGAATGAAATTCATACAAAAAAATATAAAATGATTAAATGAAATTAAAAAATTACAATAAAATTGAAAATATGCTATAAAGGGTTTTATTATGATTTGGTGTGACTTCTAACCCCTAATCCTAAAGCTTATGATTTTCTTTCAATATTTTAAGCTTATGATTTCTTTCAATATTTTAATCCAAATTGGGTGTAAAATTAGGATAGAGTTTTGATTATTTAACACAAATCGGGTTTAAGTTTGTGTAAGCCCGTCCAACAGGTCATAATACCCCTACGCATATAAAGGGTATTCTTGTCATTTGGTCTGACTTCTAAGTTCTAACCCCTAACCTTAAAGTATATTATTTATTTCACTATTTTTTTTGGTTTTTTTTTTCTTTCACTTTGGAGTAAGGTTGCAACTGAATCGAGCTCTAATCAAATAGTTCGGGATCGAATTCGATTAGGCTCGATTTGAGTTCAATTCTACTCAAGCTTGAATCGAGTTTGAACCTTAGGGTAAGTTCGATTAGTTATTCGAGCTCGAGCTCGACCAATAGAAAGTTTGGCTTGATTAGCACACACACATACATACACACATATATATTATAGAATATAAAAATATGTTCTTATAATATATATAATATAATAATATACTATATATTATAAAAATATCATATAGATATAATATACAAATATATTTATTTTCAAGCTTTCGAGCCGAACTCAAGCTCATTGAATATTTAATTGAACCGAGCTTGAGCTAGAAAATATAGTTCAAGTCTAACTCGAGCTTGAACTTGAATACCTTGGAACCCATAAACCAATTTTCAACTTAAATTAATGCATCTTGAGTTTTCAAAAAGTATCAAAAAAAATTGAAAGCCTATAGAACAGGTTGGGTTGGTATCGAGTTGAATATATATAAACCAATTTTCAAAAAGTGCATCAAATTTTAGTGCAGAATAGGCTCATGTTGGACAAATCTGACTTGACCTTAGGCTCAGTCCCTAAGCCTAATTCTAAGGGTTGAGCCTTGAACTTAATTATTGTTATTTTATTACTAATATTGGCACCCAATTTTTTCTTGGCTCCTTCATCCTACGTTTGTACCTGCTTCCAACACCCCAAAAACATTGACCACCAAATCCCATCCTAAAATCCCAATAATCAACTATAGACACTAATAAGATCTCATTTCAACGGCCCCAATTGGACAAGATTGAAAAAAAAAAACTAATATTTATGTGTCTACATCAAATCTAATCTCTGCACATGGTTCAACACCTTAATTTATGCTTGTACACCAAATTTCAACTCAAAATTTCTTCAGTTGACCATCCCATTAACAAATATTCTGATCAGACATTTACGATTTATTCGTACCAAGAGTTACAATCCAGATCACTAAACCCCTCTCAAAAATTCCAAAATCTTAAAAATAACCTACCTATCCAATTTTAGTCTTAAATTCCCACATTTCCTATTGAAACTACTGAGATTTTATTTTAAGCCTTGTCATTGGTTGATGAGATGTAAGATAAAACCTTAAACTAAACTAAATCTTTCAATCCACATTTTTGATAAAAGATCTACCTTTCCCATCATATTCAACCTTCCCATTAGATCTTGTTTTAATCTTTCTCATTGGTTAATGTGCCATAAGCTAAAACATTAATCTGAACTAAATCTTTCAATCCAGATCTCTGATAAAAAATCCATCTTTCCCATAGATATAGGACATTCAAATATGTATATCCACCAAATTTCACCCCAAGATTCCCTCATTTAACCCACTATCAAGTAAAGATTCCATATCAACAAATCTCATTGATTAGAGATTATCATCCATAGATCTTCATCGTCCAAACCTCATCTAATCAATCAGACCCAAGGTTCAAAATATTGATATGCCCCTATGTATCGGTAGGGGCGTACCAGTACTTCAAATAATGCACTTTCACAACTATGTTTAGAGACTTAAAAACCCCAATATGTCAAGTTTCACTATCTAACTCCTCCATTTGACCGTTAAGTGAAAGTGATGGTAGAATCCATTGTATGGACGCCAAAACAGTTGCGGAATAGGTGGGCGAATTTCTAAAATTTTCTACCTGCCTTTCAACTAGGAATCACATTTCCTAATTTTAGAATCAAGATTCAAGGATCCTACTTGAACCAGAACCGAACCAGATCTAAACCAAAAGTGAAGGGAGTAATTATACCTGATCCAGAGAAAAAAAATTCTCCCAAAGTTGGTGTTCACGCCCAAAGAAGGAACCAAGATCTGCTCTTGCAGAAAATGACACAACAACTGTGGAACAGAACCACCAGGGTGCGTCCCACACATTGAATCCTTCACAAGAATCCTTTGGATGACAATGAGCACCAAACCGAATCAGCCTTTCAAGAAAGACTGATATCAAGAACTTTTCTTGATCTTTCTCTGACAGATGGATGGTGGCTGCAACTGGAGGGAACTAGAGAAATAGATGGCGAATTGCTTTTCTTTTCTCTAGGGTTTCTGAGATCCTATCTCACAAAACTGCAGAGTGTGTGTTCTGTCTCCCTAGGGTTCGAATTCATGTAATTCGATTAGGGTTTCTTCCAGTTGCTTAATGATTAAGAAAGGATTTCCTGATCATATCAGGAGTTGCCCCTTATTCAAATCCGTATTTGGATTAGTACTCTTCTTAATCCTATCTACAGATTAGATAAGCTTTTGGCCTCATCCTAATCTCAGATCCGCCCCTTAATAATGACTGATCAAATCAGCCCAGTTCAAAATGGGCTTTAGGCCCAATAAGGTTATGTGCTCAAAAGTCTTCCAAACTGCTGCCCAGTTGGGCTTCTTTGTATGGCATGGGACCCAAGCATTGATCTACACACCAGCCACATGGGTTCAGCCCAGCCTTTGTTACAAAGCCTGGCCGAATTCACTGGAGAGCCCAGTGAACCCCCTGAGCCCATCACATGGACCCTATGGGCCCAACACTTACACTAAGTGGTCTCTGGGCCAAGCCATCTTATAAAAACCCAGGGACTGTGGGCAGGTTCAAGATTAGCCCATTAGGTGTTATCCTAAATGGCCTTACACGTAACCTCTCAGTCCATAATGATCAAGCACTGCCCGACAAGAGAGGACCTCTCCCTCGGCTGCAAGGAACAGTGCTGCACTCTCTACTTACATGGATCCCAGGAATTAAAACCATTTGCAAACAATTTAGAAATCATGCTTAAATATATATCATATATATAAATTTTGCAAAACAAAATTCCAACGATTGAAATCAACTGCCGGTAGTTTGGTTTCCATCAGAGAGAGTGCATCCCCGATCATTACCTTTGTCCAACAAAGGGGCTGATCTCGTCACTATGATCACCCACTCAGATGAATTCTCAAACTGTCCCAACATACCCAGGTTTTGACCCCCGCTAAGGATCTCATTGATTAGCATATCAAAGACAGCCCAATCCGACACCTAGTGCAATACCATAATCGGATCTAGGGGTCAGGTGTAACTTTCTAGTTTTGCCCATCAATCTCCAAGGTCCAGGGCAATACTAGAAATCTGGTTCGGTTCAAGGGTTCAATTAATCCTACACTGCATGTGCCTTGGGTCTCACCCTGGCGGCTGAGACAAGCCACCCCAACAGTTGGCAGCACACCAGTGTCAGCCTTGGCAGGATAAATCTCACCAGACTTATCCAACGGCTGTGAACATTTAAAACCAACACAAGTCTCATTAAGTGTCCAATTTTAGGGTCTTACACAGAAGTATACCACACAACATGAATCAAACATGTACTTCATTTATTTACATTAAATATCAAAAGTACATCAAAACTGATTGAAGGTAAGGGCATACAAAAACTATTCAACATTAAGTTGACAAGATTTTGTTTTAGTATATCATATTTAATCATCCTTGATTGCCCTTGATGTAGAGTTTTAAGCAGGTGATGGCTGATGTCAGCCCTTCACTTAAGCCCCTTTGACCATTTAGACCAATTAGGATTCTCTCAATAGGCTAAATAAACCCTAAAACCCCAAAATAACCCTTCTTGGACCTAGGAAGTGACATAAATGGCTATCTCTAATTTATGTTTTTTTCCATTGGTATGCCCAATTCAAGCTTTTCAAGGCCCAATACGAAAAACACCTTATTGGGGCCAGAAACCACAAAGTCTCTTTAGTATTTTATGGAAAACCACAAAAATGATTATGAAAAGCCTTCTACAAGCAAAATTTTCAAGATTTTACGCATGGAGAGAGCCCTATGAAGCCTTGGATGCATGGAGAAGTTGCAGACCATGTATGCCTTCTATCCTCTATAAATAACACCTTGTTAAAGAGGAAAAAGGTGAAAAAAGAGGAATAAAGCGCCCTTGATCAAAGAAACATAGCCTCGAGTGAAAATACATCCAAACCTCATGTAAATGATAATCCTAGGGTTTTGAACGGAATCCAAATCATTCTAGCTCTCTTGATCTCGTTCCTGATGCTGCACAATCTGGGCACTCCTAGCTAGCTGAGAGTTGGCTCCTAGCTGTGATGGACGGCACCTGAGAGGAAGGAGAAGGTGAAGGGTTCCCGGGAATCTCTCCCAGAGGGAACACTCCGATGGCTAAGCTAGAACTTTGAGAAAAATTCAAAGAAGATATAGAGAGTTAAGAGCGCTGAAAGTGCTACCTTCAATACCTTTGCTTCGTGAGGATTGAGGTTCTTTTATATCGGAGCTCAGCCATATTTGGCATAATCGCCACTACCCTAGCCATTACTACCAGGGCAGGCGTGGCAAGTGCAGGTCGCTGCCACAGACTACTATTGCAAGGTACGGACCGAACAGGCACGCCATACTTTTCAGAGACGACAAACAGAACACCGCCTGGCAAGCAGAACGTCGCCTGGCAAGGGATCCGAGCCCTGCCACCGGATCTGGTAGGTACGAAGGTTAGGTAGGCACGGATGTCAGGCAGATCTCCCTGCAGCCTGTCGAGCTATTGTACACCGAACCACCGGGGGCAGGTTTACCTTGCATTGAGGTGCCCACGCTGGAGGCGGGCCTTAAGCAAGTTCAAACAGGAGTTTCGATGGTTCTGCCCCAAGGTGTTTCTTCCTCGGGACACTTAGCCAAAAACCGGGGTGCTCCTTCTTAGGAAGGGAGAGCTCGGGGCCCCTTAGGAGGAGCTCAGGTCTCAAGATGAGCTCAGGCCCTGAGAGAAGTTCGGGATCTTCCATACTTGGCGGGAGTCAAGGTTGGTCGGGTGCTAGTCCCTAGCGAGTCGCTTAACTCGCCGAGTGGCCAACGTTGGACTCGACAGGTCCTCCCCATCGAGTTACGGTTGAGCTGTTTGGCTGAGCTGTTCGTCAAGCCAGGTCATGCACACGTGTCTCTGTGCTACGAGGTCGGGCCAAATCACCCTCCATCAATTGCCCCCACTTCCTGTGCTGGGAGTATTGACCCAGTGCGGGGAGTTCACGGTGCACCGGGTGTATTTGGCTCGTCACTTATTCCACCTTGTCGGGTGAACCCGTTGGCCAGACCGGTTTGGCGCTCTGTTCACTCAGAAGGAAAAACCCGGGCCGCGTACAACTTACGCGTGGACGTCACGTGATCTAGACTTCGCGGACGCCAAAAAATGCGCTAAACTGATTTCACCTCGAGAGCCTCGCAGCCGGTTTTCTTGAGAACCGTCAGATTACTTCGATCTTGACCATTGGTGCCCGGGCCTAGTGGCTATAAATAGTGGGGGACCCTGGTTATTTTCTTCCGTCACTGTGTATCCTTCGTCTGGCTTGAGCTCGCGTCTGGGGTCTTCAGCTCGGGTCTTCTAACTCGTCCAATTCTAGCTCGGTTGCATTTTTCCTTGGTAAGTCCGCGAGCCTCCCATTGCCTTTTTTCAACTCGTTTTATTCAATGTCTAGCGAGAATAGTCTCTTAGACGAGCCCGAGGTGGGTACCTCGGCTCAAGGTGATCCTGCTGCTGCCCAGCCTTCCCACGAGGCACGGGTGACCTTGGGCAGACTGGCATCCACCTCCCGCCGAGGTCGGGTGCCAGATCAGTTTGGTCCATCCACTATGACGTTGGAGTGACTTCAAAACCTCGTCCAACAATTCAACCTACCTCAGGAATACACATACAGTCTCCCTACCGACAACTTCCCTTGGGAACACGATCTAGATGAGATCGTGATCTTTGGGGAGCAACTCGTCGGCGGGCTTCGTCTCCCTCTCCACCCCCTTATCCTCGAGGTGTTGAGATGCTTTAACGTCACTCTGGATCAGCTCCACCCAAACTCTATTCGAAACTTGGTCGGGACTATCTCCCTCTGTTCCGAATACAACTTTCCCTTGGATATAGACGTCCTTTGTTCTCTCTTGTCAATAAAGAAGAGCGCCTCGTGCGTTCTCCCCGAGCACAGAAGGACCTACTATCTGTCCCCTCGCCTGGGTTTCAAACTGTTGCACAAATTCCCTAGCAAGGTCCCGACCTGGAAGCGGGACTACTTTGTAGTCCCGAGTAGCACGGGGTGGCCCTTTCTTACTAGCTGGAGGGTGGCTACTCAAGACCCCGACATCATTCTTGACCGGAAGACGAGGGAAAGATTCCACTCATGGGCTCAAGTCGGGCTCGATCACAAAGATTATATTGCCGAAGAGAAGCTCATTCAGGTCGGTTTGAGCCCGGGTAGGTCTATTTTTACCTTAGCGTCTCGCTTAATCAGCTGTGTTTTCAAGCTTACTGACGCCGAGCTCCATCGCAGGTTCCCTGGAGGAAGAGAGGATTACCAGTCAGAGGCTCCTTCGCCAAATGAAGAAGAGGAAGAAGCGAGCTGCCAAGAAGGCGCGTGTAGAGCCCCCAAGTACCCCCACCCCTGAGCCCGACCTGCCACAGGTTCCTTCTTCGGGGCCCGAGCTCCCATAGGCTCCCATCTCGGAGCCTGAGCTCCCATAGGCTCCCATCTCGGAGCCTGAGCTCCCTAATGCCCCTCCAGTGATAGATTTGGAGGGGGAATTACCTTCTCAAGAGCCGGCCACTGAGCCAGCTGGGGCTGCTGCCGAAGTGCCTAACCCCGTCGAGGCTACTGCCGAGGCTTTCGAAGAATCGACTCATCATGCTGTTGAGACGATGGTGTCCAGCTCGGGGAGCCAAGAGAATGAGGAGAGCATCCTGATCCCCCAGTGTAGCCTCAAAAAGAGTAAAGGGGTTGTCTACCCCGCAGAGGTTTTAGACTAGGCCAACCTCACCCCTGGTCAGCTCGGGGCCCGTGCCGCAACCCACGCTATGGTGGTGAGTTCACTCTCCAAGAATCATCACTTTCCCATTCTTTCATTCTTCCCTTTGGTACTGACCGACCACTTTTTGCCAAGTGAACACCGCCGTGCACTCGCTGACTCTTCAGTCCGATAGACATCTGAAGCGGGCTTTGGCTGCCGAGGAGTCATCTCGCGCAACTCATACTGATTTGAGGGCAGCTCGGTGTAGGATCCACTAGTTGGAAGGTGACGCTGCAGCTCAGAAGAGCTTTATTGAAGTCCTGCTGTCAGAGAAGGAGGAGCTAGCCCATGAGAGGGACAGGTTGAAGGCTGAGGTGAACGGGCTCAGGGTAGGCCAGAAGGCCTTAAAGCTCGAGGTGGAGAGCCTCAAGGCGGGACAGAAGGCTTCGCAGCTCGAGGTGCGGGAACTTAAGGAAGCCAAGGGGGCCCTGGAGCATGAGGGGGAGTACCTCAAAGCTTATCAACCTCCTGCTGACCGAGATCTTCAATCAAGCTCTCCAGGAGACGAAGGTCCAGGCTATCATTGACTACATCAAATCATATAGGTTTGACAATGTGATGTTGCAGGCCTATCGTAGGGGGTTTAAGCTCAGCAGGTGGTTGATAAGGCATGCATATCCTGATCTCGACACAAGCGCCATCACCACCTAGAGGATCACAAAAGACATGGCCCGCCAGGCCATGGATGACCCAGACTCTGAAGAGAGGGCGGCGATGAGGAGGTAGGTGCTACCGACCTAGATGACACCCCCGAAGAGGCTCTGGGTGAAGTTGACAAGCCTCCAAAGTAATTATGTGCTCCTTGTATTCTGGTCCTGTGAAGTGTTTGTTAGGTGTAATGAAAGTGCATATTATGTAATGAAAGTACATATTTTGTTAAGTGTTTGTGTAATTCTCTTATGCCAAAGTGTTTGTCTTATCCTGAGATATCGAGCTAGCGACTTTAGTTCTTGAGGTGGGCGTCCCATTACCGCTGTCACCCCGAACTGTTTCCCTGTACTTAGTAGTGGTGACCATAGGATTTTACAATGTACGCCGAGGTGGACATAGTAGGGTGCGTGCCCGACCTGTCTATTTGGCTACTTGGGATGGTGTTTACCCTTAGCAGCGTATACCGAGGTAGACTACACGTTAGAGAGTCCGTACCCGAGGTGCCTTTTTTCCTTGGCATACGAAGCCTATGCCGGCGAGATGGTTAAGTCATGCATAGCGCCGAGGTCTTTAGTTAGCTCGACACATTGGCCCTTAGGCTCTAAGAGCAACTCGTGGTCTACTCAGTTCGATGATTTATGGGTAATATAGGTGGCTAGGTTGTTATGCCGGGGTCTGTTAGTTCGACATTTTGACCCTTGAGTCCTGAGAGACTCGTGGTCTGCTCTCGGAGTTTTATTGTGCCAAGGTTTTTGTTAGCTCGGTATTTTGGCCCTTAAGCCCTGAGAGTGGCTCGTGGTCTACTTAGTTATTTATAGGTAATACTGCCTTAGGTTGACAATATTCCATGCCCGAGGTACTTGTTCCCCTTCCAGGGTTTCAAGCTCGTACGTTCCTTCCTCGAGTACTCACTTTACTCGATAGGGTCCTTCCTAGTTTGGGCCGAGCTTGCCAACACCGGGCTCAGGCACCATAACCTTATGGAGAACCAGGTCGCCCACGCGGAGAGTTCACTTTTTGACCCTGGCGTTATAGTACCGAGCTACCCTTTGCTAGTAGGCTGTAGTCCTGATGTACACGAGGTCCCGTACTTCTTCAAGCAAGAAGAGGTTGGTGCGTAGCTCGTCTTCATTCGCCCTGTCATCATGTGCTTCTACTCTCAGCGAGGGAACTTCGATCTTGGCTGGAATGACTGCTTCGGTGCCATAGGTGAGGTTGAAGGAGGTTTCTCCTATGGCAGTTTTTTCTATGGTATGATAGGCAATTAATACACTGGGTAGCTCATCTGCCCATAGCCCCTTACCTCGGTCTAGTCGCACTTTTAGTCCGCGGAGAATAGCTCTGTTCGTGACTTCTGTCTGACCATTTGCCTGAGGGTGCACCACTAAGGTGAAATTCTGCTGAATTCCCATGTCTTGGCACCAGTTTTGGAATTTTATGTCTTTGAACTGCTTACCATTGTCTGAGATCAGTACCCGAGGTAATCTGAAATGACACACTATGTTCTTCCAAAAGAAGTTCTGCACATTCCGAGCTGTGATTGTTGCAAGAGGTTCAACTTCGACCCACTTTGTGAAGTAGTCATCTGCTACCACTAGGAACCTCCTTTGTCTTGTAGCCGGTGGGAATGGTCCGAGTAAGTCAATCCCCCATTGTGCAAATGGCCACGGGTTAGTGAGGTACTTTAGGTCGGCGACAGGTCAATGGTGGATGTTGGCGTGCTTCTGAAACTTGTCGCATTTTTTAACAAGCTTGGTCACATCTGCCTTCATCGTTGGCCAGTAATACCCTTGTCGTAGTGTCTTCTGAGTGAGGGCTCTACCCCCCAGGTGTCCACCGCACAGGCCCTCATGAGTATCGCGAAGGATGAGCTCGGCTTCAGAGGGTCGCAGGCAGCGCAGGTAGGGGAGCGTGTAGGATCTTCAGTACAACCGTCTGTCTATCATGATGTATTTGGCTGCCTGGCGCTCTACCCTCCTAGTGGCATTACGATCTGCAGGGAGGGCTCTATGTAGTAGAAAGCACGTGAGTGGATCAATCCAGCTTGGCTCTGCTTGAACGACGGGTGTGACCTCCTCTGCCCCCCTGAGAATGCTAGGCCAAGGCAAGTTTTCTATATACACCGTCATCATGGTGTTATCTCCCGTGCTGGCTAATCGTGATAGGGCATCGGCCTCAGTGTTCTCTGATCTCGGGATTTGCTGGATGAAGTATGACCGGAAGTTGAGCAGAGCCCCTCTGACTTTGGCTAAGTATGCTACCATGGTTGGCTCGCGAGCTTCATACTCACCCAGAACCTGATTGACCACGAGCTGGGAGTCACTGCAGATGACAATGTTTTTGGCTTTCACTTCCTTTGCCAGATCCAGCTTGGCTACCAGCGCCTCGTACTCTGCTTCGTTGTTGGATGCCGCAAACTCAAAGCGTAGTGCGTACTCCAGTTTCACACTGCTTGGCCCATACAGAATGATCCCAGCTTCGCTGCCCTACCGATTTGATGAGCCATCTACGTGAAGGATCCAGGGTTCTTCATCCCAGTTCGGGTTTGGCCTAACTAGAAGAGATGCCGTGCTGGTTGGTACTTCACGGCGCTCGAGTTCAACCAGCCTGGGAACTCCGAGCTCTCCCGTACTGGGGGCCTCGTGTTCCACCAGCCTGGGGACTTCGGAGCTAAAGGTGCATTCTGCAATGAAATCTGCCAAGGCTTGAGAAAAACTTGGTTCGATGGCCCCACCGGTCTGGGGCCTCATGTTCGTGGTTTATACTGGAGTTCGTACTCGCTGAGCTTGATGGCCCACTTTGTCAACCTTCCCGAGACCTCGGGCTTGAGCAAAACTTGCCTCAGAGGTTTGTTGGTAAGGACAATGATGGTGTGAGCTTGGAAGTATGGGCGGAGCTTTCGGGTTGCTATCACTAGTGCATAGGCTAACTTTTCTAACTCTGGGTACCTTGTCTCTGCTCCCTGCAACACTTTACTAACATAATAGATGGGTCGTTGGACCCGGTCTACTTTTCTTATTAGTACCGAGCTGACCACCTCGTCACTTGCCGAGAGGTATAGCTCTAAAACATCACCCACTTCGGGTTGGGTTAAGACCGGAATGCTGGCGAGGTGTCTTTTGAGCTCGTCGAATGTGAGCTAGCACTCTTTGGTCCATTCAAAGCCTTTGCCTTTTATGGCCTTAAAGAAAGGCAGACAATGATCCAATGACTTGGACAAAAAGCGACTCATGGCGGCTAACCGGCCGCTCAGCTTCTGAACCTCCTTTAGCTTCCGGGGCCGTCTCATTTCTAGGATGGCCTTGATTTTATCCGGGTTAGCCTCAATGCCTCGTCAGTTAACAATGTATCCTAGGAATTTTCCTGAGGTGACACCGAAGACACACTTGTTTGGATTTAACTTCATATTGAATTTACGTAGAATTTCAAAAACTGAATGTAAATCTTGTACTAATTCATGTGAGAATTGGGTATTGACGACCATGTCGTCTACATAACACTCTACTTTTTTGCCAACTAGTGGCTCAAACAACTTATTTACAAGTCTTTGAAAAGTGGCCCTAGCGTTTTTCAACCCGAAGGGCATGACCTTGTAACAGTACAGGCCGAACTCGGTTATGAAGGCAGTTTTCTCTTCATCAGCTGGGTCCATCCTAATCTGATTGTAGCCCGAATAGGCATCCAGGAAGCTCAGCAACTCGTACCCCGAGGTCGCGTCCACTAGACGGTCAATCCTGGGAAGTGGGAAGTAGTCCTTTGGGCAAGCTCGGTTCAGGTCGGTGTAGTCGACGCACATGCGCCATTTACCGTTGGCCTTTTTCACCAGAATGGGGTTGGCCACCTAGCTCGGGTAATGAACCTCCCTGATAAAATCGGCTGCGAGGAGTTTCCTGACTTCCTCATCGACTGCCCTCTACTGCTCAGGGGCTAAGTTGTGTTTTTTTGTCTAACGGGCCTAACTACAGGATCAGTGTTGAGCCTATGAGTTATAATGCTGGGGTCTATGTCAGGCATTTCTGCCGCTGACCATGCAAAAACATCTAAATTTTCGAGTAAGAAACTTACCAGTTGAGACTGCAGGGGTCCCTCAATAGAAGCGTCGATCTGAAGTATCTGAGCTGGATCCTCTACCGAAGCCGGGGCGGTAATGGTCTCTTCGGTAGGTGTGGCTCACTCCGCGAACTGCTCCACAGGTCGTTCTAGCTCGAGGTCGTCTGCTACCTTGGCCTTTCCTTTGAGGGCAGCTACGTAGCACTTGCGGGACTCGAGTTGATCACCTCGCGTCACTCCGACTCTGAAGTCTGTAGGGAACTTCGTCGCTAGATGGTAGGTGGAGACTACTGCTCGTAGGGCATGGGTGATGGGCCAACCTACTATTGCGTTGTATGGGGAGGGGGTCGGAACCACTAGGAACTCGTGGTTGAGCCTTACCCTGCTGGGCCAGGTGCCGACCTCCATAGGTATAGTGACTCTCCCTAAAGGCCTGACCTCCTCACCGCTGAATCCCACGAGTGGAGTGTTTATAGGCTTCAGGTCACTTTCTTGGAGCTAAAGCTGATCGAAGGTTGCCTTGAAGAGGATATATGCCGAGCTACTCGAGTCGACTAGGACGCGCTTGACCTCGAAGTCGTTGATCTTGATCTTTATGACGAGCGCGTCATGGGGATAATGGACACCTCGCGCATCGTCCTCAGTGAAGAAGATTGGTTCCTCCGTCCTTAGCCGCTTTGGGGGGTTAAGCTCTTCCCTGGTGGCCTCACGGGCTAATGACCAGGCTACTGCCGAAGTGAAGCCCACGACAATTGATCCCTCAACAATGACATGGATGGTCCCCCGAACTGGTCTCTCGTCAGGAGGTTTTCTCTGCGGCTGTTCTGCTTGTTTGCTGGACTCGGGGGCTTCTTTACCCTGCTCCCCGTGCCTACCTACTTTATTATTATTATTATTATGCTATACAAAATTTCTTAGATACCCGCAACAGATAAGTTCTTCTATCTCGTCGCGAAGGTTCTTATAGTTTTCGGTACTATGACCGTGATCTCTATGGAAACTACAATGCAAGTTTTTGTTCCTAACATTGGGATCGACCTTAAGCCGAGGTGGCCACTTCACATATGGGGCATCCTTGATTGCCATGAGGATCTCGGCCCGCTTAGTGTTGAGGGGCGTATAATCCCTTTCTGCTGCCGGAGCTCGGAAAGGCTAGATTAGCTTTGCCCCTCGAGCTAAGTCCTTCTTCTTCTTACTGTCACTTGGAGCTGGGGGCTCTGGTTCCCTTTTTCTTTTTTCAAGGGCCTGCTCGCCCTTTTGGTTGATCTCCTCTTCTGTCCCTATGAACCGATCTGCCAGTTCGAGAACTTGGTCACGGTCTTGGGTTGGTTGACCATCACGTGCCATCTGAACTCCTTGTGGGTAATGCCCCACTTGGCCGCAGTGAGCCAAACTGCAGAGTCTAGGTCGTGTATCTACAAGCAAGCATCATTAAACCGCTTGATGTAGTTCCGAATGGACTCTCCTTCCCTCTAGACTATGATGAGGAGGCTTTCTTGGGTCCTCGGGCACCTCTTACTAGTGACGAAGTGGGAGGTGAAGACCTGCACGAACTGTGCCCAGCTCCTTACTGAGCCCAGCGTGAGGTTTCGGTACCAGGTGCGGGCTACTCCCTTGAAAGTAGTGGAGAAGGCCACGCACATGCAAGACTCGCTCGCCCTGGCCAGATGCATCTGGGACTGGAAGGTGTCGATGTGGTCATTGGGGTCAAAGGACCCATCGTACTTGTCCAGCGGGGGTAGCTTGAAGTCCCTTGGCATGGGAACAGCGAGGAGCTCTGGGGACAGACGGGAGGGGACTGAAAGAAGTGGTGTAGCTTTTACCTCTTTCGAACTTATTTATACTTTGCCTCTGATTTCGGGCAGGCTATGGGTGGTGGCAGTTCGGCGAGCTCAGCGGCGCCTCCGCTGCTTCTTGGCCGACTTGGCGTTGGTGCTGCTGGCCTCGGTGTTTCTGAGCTCGATGGGCCCAAGGAGAGGTAGGGACGACTTTCAGTAGCTGCGAACAGAGGGACCTTGTTCCAGGTTGTCGGCTAGCACTTCGAATCGGTTCTCCGCAAGCAGAGGTTCAAACTGCGAATGCTGAGGTGACGCCGGCCTAATCGTCTGGGAGGCCCCCGACCTGACTGCAGGCCGCGAGGCAGGGGTAGGGAGTCTTTCCTTCGTTCCATGAGATGATGCCGAGGTCTCTCCTTGGCGGGAAGGGAGTTTACTACGGCGGTGAGGCTTAGTTGGCTGCGAAGCCGGGTGTCGGGGAGGGAGTGAAGGAAATTGTTGCTAATACTGATACTGGGACACTTGGTGCAGCACTTGTTGCTGGTGGAACTGAAGTTGCTGGAACTATTGCATTTGGGCCTGCTTGGCTCGCATTCACTGCATCAGGTCTTCGAACTGACCTTGGCTGGCCACCGGAGGAAGGATGGTGGGTTCAGCGAAGGTTGTTCCAATGGTAGAGGGTAATGGAATGGTCACAGGTGCCACCGTCAGGGGCACATTCAGACTAGGTACCTCGTCCATGGAGAGGGGGACGGTGAACTGTCCGATGCAGATGGTGGGTAGCTGGAGTTGTTCCTCTGGGGTGTTCCGGCGTCCGGGGTTGCTGGAGGAAGCCATGGTGATGATGAGTTCTTTGAGGGAAGTTTCACAGAAGTTAGAGGAAGGCCTTTTGAAGCGTTTCTCACAGACGATTTCAAATGATGCTGCACAATTTGGGCACTCCTAGCTGGCTGAGAATTGACTCCTAGCTATGATGGATGACACCTGAGAGGAAGGAGAAGGTGAAGGGTTCCCGGGAAGCTCTCCCGGAGGGAACACTCCGATGGCTAAGTTAGAACTCTGAGAAAAACTCAAAGAAGATATAGAGAGTTAAGAGTGCTGAAAGTGCTAGCTTCAATACCTTTGCTTCGTGAGGGTTGGGGTTCTTTTATATTGGAGCTCAGCCATATCTGGCATAACCGCCATTGCCCTAGCCATTACTGCCAGGGCAAGCGTGGCAGGTTCAGGTCGTTGCCACAAACTGCTATTGCAAGGTACGAACCCGACAAGCGTGCCAAGCTTTTTAGAGACGACAAACAGAACACCGCCTGGCAAGGGATCCGAGCCCTGCCACCGGATTCGGTAGGTACGGAGGTCAGGCAGGCACGGATGTCAGGCATATCTTCCTGCAGCCTACCGAGCTATTGTACGCCGAACCACCGGGGGCAGGTTTACCTTGCACCGAGGTGCCCGCGTTGGAGGCGTGCCTTAAGCAATTTCAAACAGGAGTCTCGATGGTTCTGCCCTGAGGTGTTTCTTCCTCGGGACACTTAGCCAAAAACCGGGGTGCTCCTTCTTAGGAAGGGAGAGCTTGAGGCCCCTTAGGAGGAGCTTGGGTCTCAAGAGGAGCTCGGGCCCTGAGAGGAGTTCGGGATCTCCCATATTTGGCAGGAGTCAAGGTTGGCCGGGCGCTAGTCCCTGACGAGTCGCTTAACTCACTGAGTGGCCAACGTTGGACTCGGCGGGTCATCCCCGCCGAGTTATGGTTGAGCTGTTCATCAAGCCAGGTCACGCACACGTGTCCCTGTGCTACGAGGTCGGGCCAAATCACCCTCCATCAGTTCCTAACACAAAGCCAAGTCTAAAATACTCTAAAATATTCATTTCTTGACATCCTAGAATGTTTGGAATCAAATCGATGGATGAAAACCTCCATTATTTCAGAGCCCATCTCAACGGTTGGGAGTTGTCTGTCAAGGTCATACTCAAGAGGTAGGCCTCTCAATTCAGCTTATCAACGTTTAGCTTGATTTTTAGCAATTTACTTTGATTTCTAAGTTATTTTCTTACTTGCTATAGTGTTAAGATTGAAGGAATATAGGGTTCATGGAAGGATTCTTTTAGCTTTGTCAACTATGGTGTTAAAGGGAGAGAGGTGAGGGGTTTAGGGAATTCAATACCCACTTCTTGTAAACATCCCCATTAAGTCATAGTTGACATTTCTGAAGAAACAATTTTTGTGAACCTTGCAGTCCTTTAGCCCTTTTTGTGTTCTAATTTTATTTGTAAGCTAAGTAAATTTGGTTCTTTTAGAAGCTTAGATAGACCACAAATAGGGTTGCACCTACAACTAAGGAGAAGGGTGCCTAACCCCTTCCCTCTCCTTATCGAAAGAACCCTTGAATTTTTGTTTGTAGGTCGATGAAAGAGTGGAGTTTGTACTTTCCTTAAAGTTTGAATTGTTTAACTTGCAAAGAGGACCCCTTTCCTCACAGCTGGTAACTTCATTGGGGAATTGTTCTTTGGAACAATTAGGAAGTGTGTGCAGGCTTCATGGGTAGAGATTGTTTCATTTGACATTTTTAGGACCCTTAAATTTTCAAGAAAAAAAATATAATAAGCTAAGGTAATACTTTTTTTTCTTTATAACTGTTTAGTTTGTGTTCTTGGTTCTTATATATTTACAAAAAAAGAGATGCAATTGGGTTTGTTGTTATTTTTCTCTTCTGGACTTTGGTATGGCTTGTGGGTGTTCATGCTTCAATTTGCAAAAAGGAAATGGAATGAAATGAACTATTGCATTGATCATCTTATGATTGTTACAGGATTCTTTCTTTTGTCTTTGTTTTAAAGTGATGTTATACACTTAAGGATTTAGGTCTGAATTCTTTTCTTTGAAGGATTCCATACCTGTATTTTAATTTTTAAAAAGGATAAATCTGTTTTCAAATCTGAGTTTAATCTAGTTCATCTAATAAACCTAGGTCCAAGTCTGATTTCTTTGTTTAAGTATGGTTTCATATCTTGAACTTCAAATAATTAAAAGAAAAACGGATTAATTTGTAGGTCTGCCTTTATGTCTGAGATTTGTAGCTCTGTTGTTATTTAGAATTTTGAACATTAAAAAGAACCACTTACAAAGAGGCATTCAGGATTTATTTTGTTTGTTAAAATATGTGTCATCTTTTCAATCTTATACTTAAATAAAAAAAAAAAACTAGTTTGTAGGTAGAAATCATGTTTGTAATTAAATTAGGACTATGTGTTGGTTTGCAAAGCAAGTTATAGATATAAAATTCAGTTTTGATTTGGGGTTTTCAAAATGGGTTAAATAAAGTTTAATTAGATGATGGATTTTAGAACAAATTATAAACCTAATGTTAGTTCTATATTTGGTACATTCTTTGTGACTTGAGTTTAGGCCTATTTTGGTAAGTTTGAAATTAGAGTTTTGAGGATGAAGGGGCAAAATCTATGGTTGAACTTTTGAACTCAAGACCTATATAGACATATGTTTTATTTTCTTGAGAAATAATCCATTTGTTCCTAAGTTTAGACATGAAAATTCTCCTCTAAAATAATTCCAGGTAATGGTTTGAATTTAAAAAGCAAAAACCAAAAGTTGCATGCATATTTCAGGCCTTTTTTTTTCTTAGAGCAATTCTAGACTTGAATCCAAATTTGGATTTTCTTCTCATAAATGATTTCCAGTGTGAATTTGAATTTCAAAAGAAAAAAAAAAATAGTTTATAGACTTGAATTCGGCCTTTATTTTATTTTTTTTTTTGGGGGGGGGTAGGTTGGTTTCTAATTTGATTTCTGAAGATTCGTATCTAGTTTTTCATTCCTTAAAGCTAACTTCGAATTTGGTTTATAAGTTTCATAGATCTAAGTTCATGTATGAGATTATTTTAGATCTACTTTTTCCCATAAGTTCAAATTACAAATCCATATACTCAGGTTTAATTCTTGACGAATTTTTCCAATCTATATTTTGATTTACAAAAAGAATATGATACAAGTTGTAGACCTACAATTAGTTTTGTTTTTTTTTTTTTTTGGGTTCCAATTAATGAATGGAAGTGAAAACCTGTGATCAAATTTAAGTTTTGAGTTTTGGGTGTGATAGATCTAAGTTTTGATATTCTACAATCATATTTGCACTGTAACAAGGGTTCTCTTCATCGCGCCATCAAGTGCCATCCACTGTACCTACAGCCGCAACTCCAACGTCCAAGTATGTGCCATGGGTGGGCTAAACATGTACTTTTGTATGGGGGACTGCCAATGGCAATATTGTAATATTGTAGTATGCTTTTTCATCTTTTTGACGTTTCTTATTGTCACTCCCCCAAAAGCTTAATGTACTCTTTGAGGGGAGGTAGGTAGTCGAGTGAGCTCATAAGCGTGTAAAGGTTAAGCACGAGATCCCCTCGACACTGTACTGTGTGCTTGTGCTTACCACTGATTTATGAAATACAAGTAGCCTTTTGCTAATTCGTGTGCCTTCTTGTTGCCTTTGTGTGTGTGTTTGCTTTGTTTCGTAGGCTTACTCGCCCATTTCGAGTGCCACACGGGGCCCCAACGATTACCCCCGTGACAGTTGGTATCAGAGCAGGTTGCTCCTCAACGCTCGTGACCCTTGCATAGCAACACTAGTGGTGGCGCAATGAAGCACAACAAGGAACTCACCGACGAGATTAGGCATGGCCTTGCCCATGCGAGGGAGACTGATGAGTCTCTAGGCGTTGAAGCCACTACAGAGAAGACCCCAGGGGGTCGCACATCCAAGACAAGCAAGCTTGACAAGTCAGTTGACATGCTTGCTGCCTTCGACACACGCATCCTTCGCTGTGAAGTGACTGTTGGGGAGATGCGTGACCGAGTAGAAGAAATCCACTTGAATGTGGAAACAATTGAGAGCTCCGTGGTGGAGCTAGAAGCCCGTTTAAATGGCATTATGAACGAGGTCCAAGACGTCCTGAATAGAACCCTCAAGGAAGTCCTTGGAACAAAATCCCGACAAGAAGGGAGCTCATCTCGATCCGACATCCAAGACCAGGTGGATGAGATGAGAGCTGAATGGGTGGCCATGAAAGTGGCCATGGCCTCTCCCTCCGACCTCCAGACTCAATTGGATGATCTAAGAGGAGACATGACGCTCCTCAAGAGACTAGTGGCCAGCACTCCAAGCCCCTCCACAGCACTGGCCCCTGCTCGTGTGAAGATTCGGGAGCCCACACCTTATGCCGGCTCCCGAGATGCTAGAGAACTTGACAACTTCTTGTGGAAAATGGAACAATATTTCCATGCCGCTGGCATTGATGATGACCTAACGCAAATTCGTACAGTGATTATGTATTTGACTGACATTGCTATGCTATGGTGGTGCAGGCGATGCCAAGACATTGAACGGGGTACGTGCACCATCGAGACATGGGCTGATTTCAAACGAGAACTAAAGCGGCAATTCTACCCAGAGAACGTGGAGTACCTGGCACGGAAGAAGTTGAAATCACTCAAGCATGAGGACTCACTCCACGATTATGTTAAAGAGTTTTCAGCCCTTACCTTGGAGATCACGGACATGTCTAACAATGATCTACTGTTCAACTTCATGGACGGACTGAAGCCATGGGCCGAACTAGAACTCCAACGCCGCAACGTACAGGACCTCGCAACGGCAATGGCAGTGGCGGAGCAACTCAATGAGACCAGCTTGTCAGATGAAGAAACCCCTAAGCCAGAAAACCCGCGTTCCCCTAAATCGAGTGGGGGAGCAAGTCTCTCACGCCCTCCGTACGACAACTCCAGCTTCAACAAGCCAGCAAGACAAGACTATGGGAAGAAGCCACAAGGAGAGCAAGGCCCTCAGCACCATTACAAGCCCAGAACCGCTGGGTCCCCAATTTCTTGCTTCCTTTGTGGGGGAAATCACTTGGTTCGCAACTACCCAACCAAGAAGAAGATCAATGCCCTTGTCGCCAAGCTCAGTGATGACGAGCAAAGTGATGAGGAAAAGTCTGTACGGACGCCTAGAGTGGGCGCCCTTCAACTCTTCAACGCCATGGTGAAGAAAGAGGCCAATCATGAAAGGCCAAAGAAAGCCTAAAGGGGGCTGAAGTATGTAGACATCCTCCTCGGCGGGAAGCAGACTCAAGCCCTTGTTGATACAGGGGCCTCCCACAACTTCATCTCAGTTGCCGAGGCCAAGCGACTCAAGCTGAACACTGTGAAAGAGACAGGGTGGATCAAGGCCATGAACTCCGGGGCAAAGGCGATTGAAGGCATGGCTCGTGGGGTTGACCTCCAAGTTGGGCCGTGGACAAGCAAGATTAATCTTTCAGTGGTACCCCTGGATGACTTCCGAGTTGTCTTGGGAATGGACTTCATGAGACAAGCAGAAGCAGCACTCCTACCTCACATCAACTTAAAAATCTTTTTTTTTGGGTTTTCAAATAAGGTTGTGAATTGCAAGTCAATGTTTTATCTTCCAAACGAGAACATAAGTTATAGATAGACTTGGGTTTTGGTCTTCGATAAGAAAATAGACTATAGATAAAGATGGTGTGCATGTTTGAATGTTTTCTCACAAAATTTCAGTCCCTATGCTTCTAGTCTTAGTGTTAGAAACCATTGATATTGGTTTTAATTTGAGTCCAGGTTCAACCCCATTTCAATCTGTGTTTTGACACATTTCTAACTTTTAGGTTTCAGCCCATGTGATTCAATTTAAATTTATTCTCTAATCTTAATTTGTAAGGCTATGCTTCAACCCTTGTGTCTATTCTTAAGCCTCGGATCTTAAATTTTCCTTTTTTTTTTTAATTTTGGATACATGTGCCTATTGTAATTTCTTTTTTTTTTTTTCAAATTTATCCTTTTTTAGTCCACATTCTACCTCCCTATGTCTGCAACTTTAAGTTCAGACTTTAAGTTGGTGTTTCAGATCATCTCTAACTTCTATTTATGTCATATTTCAAGCTCTTGCTTTTGTTTTGTCATTGTTTGTCCAACATCTATAATGTCAACTTTTAAAATTAATGTTTCAAGCCACCATGAATTTTCTTTTTTTCGTATTCTTTTTGTAATACATGTGCTACTAGCTTTGATTTCAGTTTTTAAAGTCAATGTTTTGGGCTCATGTAATTCTAATCACAATGTTAAGCCATCTTTGATCTAAGTCTTCAAAAGTCAAGTTTCATCACTCGTGTTTTTGTATCCTTAATTTCAACTCCTAAATATATTTCACCTCAAGTGTTTGTGAGCTTAGAACATATCTATCTCTAATTTTAGTTGTAAGTTCATGTTTTTGTTCAGTTTTTTTCCTTTTCTCTCCCTCTCTAGCTTCTATCTTAAATCCCTGTTTCTAATTTCAATGACTCCAAGTTGCGACTCTTGCCTCCTTACCTCAATGTTTAAGGATATGTCTCATGCACTTCTCGTTCACCTAATCGAATAATGACTATAGTTCATGACTGTGAACTTTAAGTAATTTTTCCAAATTCCAATATTTGTTTTGACATTTAAAAAATAATAATAATTCAGATCTGTATTTTGTGATTTCAAAGAAAATTTCATACCTTTTGCAATTCCAAGGAATATTTTACGTACCTAAGTCCAAATGTAAGAAGGATTCCCTGATTTTTGAAAATAGCTTATATATTGCATTTCCTTTCAGTTTTAGATCAAACACCTAAGGCTTTGAGTCAAATTGTTAATTAGCCTATGGTTTTTTCCCTTTTCTGCATTTGTTCTATAACCTGAATGGGAAGTGAGTGACATTGGAATTCTTTGTCTTCAGTTTTGAGCCTTGAAGTGACAAAAATCTAAACTTGACTACTTTACCTCTTTGGTCGAAGATCTTAGAATTTTAATTTTCAAAATAAGTTGTTTTTTTTTTTTATCTTTATAGAATGTGAATAGATATTTTTGTTTTCAATCATGGTCTCGGATTTTAGATCTAAACTTTGGAAGGAAATATGAATGATTGCATTTTTTTTTATTTCTGTAATTCCAGTTCTAAAGTTGAAAATTCAAGTATTATTTTACAATTGGTTTGCCTTTGGTTTTGAGTTTTGGTATTCTCCTAGTTCCGTACATATAGCTTCAACTCTAAGTAAGATGACGAAATTGGTTCTAACATTGTCACTTGTCCGCAGATCTGAATTTCTTTTGGAGCATGAATTGCATACATGATCTACAACTTTTTTTCTTTTTAGAATTTAGGATTTGAACTGCATAATTGGTTTAAATTCAAATACCATCTTTGAGATCTGAACTCTAGAGATAATACACAGTTTATTTTCCATTTGATTTTGGTTTCATAACTTGAATACAAGGTTCTACAAAAAAAAAAAAAAAAAAGAAGAAGAAAATTGAATGCAAGGGGAGAATATAAAATTGGCTTTTGGACCTCAACCTTAGATTTCAAACTTGAAGTCTAAAGTAAATAATGGGTTTTTTGTTTTCTTTCAATCTTAATTCTTGAAGTGGAGTCAATGATTGTGTGCTTTGAGAAGCTCATGGCCGGTTCAAGCAAAGGAGTCACCACCCATTTTTTTTATAAGAAATGGGTCCTTGTAAGTTCAAACAAATCGATTTTTGTTTTAAAATTAACATAGTGACTCCATCCTCCACCTAAAAGGCACTTACCAAGTGACACTAAATCCACTAGGATTGGGAGAGGGAAGGGCACCCCTCTCTCCAAGTTGTAAATGACAGCTTGATATAAGAGTTGTTTAGGCTCTCAACTTTGCAAAAAAATTGAATTAATAATGGAATCCTAAAATTTTTGAACAGGATCCCTTCCAACCTCTTTTAATTTTAGTTTAAGGGGATGTTATCAGGAATTAGGTACTAATTTTCCCTAAATCCCTTACCTTTCTCCCTCTTATTCCAAAATTACAAGAAGCTTGTAGGAAATCTTTCATAGATTTAGAGTTCCAATCCCATTAAAATAGAGTTTGAACCACCAAAATACACAATAAAAAGCAACTAAATAGCCAATAGCTAAATAAAAGGAACTATAAGAGAGGTTAAGAGACTTACCTCTTTGAGTATAGCCTTACTTGAGTTTATCAGTAGCAATTTTAGAACCCAACAATGATGTTTTTGAGGACTTGGGCCGAGAGGATGACTTGAAATTGCTCCTTGATGCAAGAGAGTGAACGTTTGAGAGGGAGTTTTCTTTTCTTGAAGGCTAGAACATGAATCCATAGAAGGATGGGACAGTTTTAGTGAGTTTTAGCTTTAAATGGTTAGGGATTCGAGTGGGGGTTCTCTCTTTCTCATTTTTTTTTTCTCTAAAAAAATTCTCTCAGAGCTTTAAACCCATCCTATTTATTGAGAGGGAAGGCTGGAGCAAGTCTAAGACAAACCCACCACGTGTCCAAGATTTTAGACATGCTTGAACATGCAAGAAAACCCAAAAAACTCAATCTATCTTGCTTTTTCATAAGATCTTCAGGGGTTTTATTAGTCAACTTAAGATTTCAATGATTTTCCTAGGGTTTCTCATGCCTAGTGGGATGATTTTCGAACATGTTCATGTTAAGATCGAATCTGACTTGCCAATAGCAGAAAATGTAAATTTGAAATGACTATATATAGTGGCCCTTATGTCAATTTCTAAGGTCAAAAGGGGTTACTTTGGGTTCATTTGGTTTACTTGGCTTGTCTAATTGGTAAAATGTGCCAAGGGGGATTAAGTGAAAGGCTAGCATTAGCCCTCACTCTTTTGAGGTCTTAGGTCGGGACACATAAAAGGTGTGATCTATTCCGCTGCATTGAAACAAAATCTTTCTAGTCAAATAGGTGAATTAGATCATGAAAATTGGAGTACTGGGGTTTTTAGGTCTGGTAAGGTTTGATTGGTCAAATAGGGGTCAGGATAATGTTGATCTGTGGCTAACAAGTTTTGATTAATGAAATTTGTTGAATTAGAATCTTTGCTTAATGAAGGGTCAAACGTGGGAATTTTCAAATGAAATTTGGTGAGTAGGCATTTTTAAACATTCCAAATCAGATGGAAATGATGGATCATTGATCAAAGGTGTATATTGAAATATTTGGTTCATATTAAGGTTTTGGGAATGCATAAAAATGGAATCTTGCTTCTTTTGGAGGGATTTGCAGGAAGGCTAAAATTTGGTGTGATTGGTTGTTTAAAGGTTTTGTTTCATGGTATGGAGTCTGATCATGTGAAAGGTGTGGTGATGTGGCATAATCATAGTTGTTGAAAGAGAATCTTGTAGATTTAACAATGGATTTAAGAGAATTTGAGTTAAGGTTTGGTTTTTGGGGTTATGACATGTTTTGGAGAGAATGGTGGGGTTTGATCGGGTATTCGGAGTGTGAAAAGTGGATCAAAGAGGGGGGACTAAGCAAAAATTGGGTGCTAACAATGGTGGTAATGTTTAACATTGTTTGAAAATATGTATGCACTTGGTATTATTATCTTGTTGCTTTATAAATCTTCTTTTCACATAGAATTACCAACTATTTTTTTTTCTATCCCAACAATCATGTAAAACTTAACTTCTCTTAGATCTCTAAATGTGGTCAACTAGACACTTGTAGGGTTGTTTATAAAATGGACAAGTGACTACATTCCCCCTATTTCTTTTGGCTTCTATATTTTGATTTAATCTTGCAAGCTTGAGACACTCACAATAACACACTTTTTCATAAAAACTAGTTCTAGAACCCCTGATTATCCATTAGAGGAGGGATATTAGGTGTGCTCTACTAGACTTTGGTTCTTCTTGGACTCCATCAAAACCCTCAAACCAACCACCAACCAAAGAAGTCTTTTTGTTTGCGGGTGGAGGTTTGAAGGCAGGTGGCCTTGTTGAAACTTTTGAGTATAGAACCATACCCTCCATTGTTAGACAGTTTTGTATGCCCTTAGCTTCAATCCAATTTTATGTACTTTTGACATTTAGTGTAAATAAATAAAGTGCATGCTTGATTCATGTTGTTTGGTATAATTCTATGTAAGACCCTAAAACTGGACACTTATTGAGGCTCAAGTTAGTTTAAAATGTTCACGGCCATTGGATAAGTCTAGGGAGATTTATCCTGCCAAGGCTATTACTGGTGTGCCACCAAGTGTTGGGATGGTCTGTCTTGGCCACCAGGGTAAGACCCAAGGCACATGTAGTATGGGATTACTCGGATCCTTGAACCGGACCAGATTTCTAGTATTGCCCTGGACCTTGGAGACAGATGGGCAAAACTGGAAAGTTACACCTGACCCCTAGACTCGATTATGACACTTCACTAGGTGTCGGATCCGGCTGTCTTTGATATGCCAATCAGTGAGTTCCTTAGCGGGGATCAAAACCATGGTATGTTGGGACAGTATGAGAATTCATCTGAGTGGATGATCATAGTGACAGGATCAGCCCCTTTGTCAGATAAAGGTAATGATCGAGAATGCACTCTCTCTGATGGAAACCAAACTGCCAGCAGTTGATTTCAGTCGTTAGAATTTTGTTTTGCAAAATTAATATATATATAAATATATATATATATATATATATATATATATTTGTACAGTTTCAAAACGTTTGCAAATGGTTTTAATTCCCGGGATCCATGTGATGGGCTCAGGGGTTTACTGAGCTTTTCAGTGAATTCGGCTGGGCATTGTAATAAAGGCTGGGCCGAACCCATGTGGCTGGTGTGTAGATCAATGCTTGGGTCCCACGCCATACAAAGAAGCCCAACTAGGCAGCAGATTGGAAACTAGTTAAGCACTAAACACTTAATGGGCCAAAAGCCCATTTCGAGCTGGGCTGATATGATCACCCATTTATGGGGTGAATCTGGGATTGAAGTTAGCAAAAGGATTTGGCCTTTAACCTTATCCACTTTGGGAGACCAAATTCAAATTAGATTTGAATCTGGTAACCTCCTGACAAGATCAGGAGTAAGCTAACCTAATCTGCAGATAGGATTAAGATCATCCCCTATCCAAATACTGATTTGGATTGGGATAACTCCTAATTAGGAGGTTTCTTAATCAAGAAGAAAAGAGGAGAAACCCTAAGAGAAAACAATCAGATTTCGAACCTAGGGTTGTGTGCAAGAAATCATCATGCAAATTGAGATTAGATCTCATACACATTCTAGAGAGAAGAGAAGTAATCCAGCCATCTTCGTCCCAAGAGTTCTTCTCCAGCCGCCGCCATTCTTTCTTACAAGATTCGATCTTTGAAGAAGAAAGAAATCAAGAAATTGGTTCTTGACATCAGTTTTGCAGAAAAGACTGAAAAGATTTGGTGCTTAGAGTTTCTAGTGGATTCTTGCAAAGGATTCAATGTGTAGGACGCACCCTGCTGGTTCCGTTCCACATACAGCTGTGTTATCTTCAGCAGGAGCGGATCTTGGTATCCTCTTTGGGCGTGAACACCAACTTTGGGAGATACTGCATCTTTGGATCAGGTATAATTCCTCCCATCCCTTTTGGTTCAGATTTGGTTCGATTATGATTCAAGTAGGATCCTTGAATATTGTATTCTTAAATTAGGGAATATGATTCCCAGTTGGAAGAAGGTAGGAAAATTTTTGAAATTCGCCCACCCATTCCGCAACCATCATGGCGTCCATTAGATGGATCCTACCATTCTTTTAGTGGTATCAGAGGCACAGGTTCGAATCTTGAACCAAAAAGAAAATTAGATCTGAACCTGCGCAAGTGGACATAAGTTGTTCTACCAAGATTTGCGCAGATTGTTTTCTTTACTTCAAGAAACTATTTCTTGTTAAGGGCGATTGATCTGAAATTAATCTCTGTTAAATCCAAAATTTATTTAGAACTGTTTTTTTTTTTATTTTGATTTAATGGACTATTCGAACCTGGAGATCGCAGTGTAGATTTGGCGCAGATGGTCTGCGCACCCTTTTTCCTTTTTTTTATTCAATTCAGTCTGTAAATATTTTTTTTAAGGCCCACCAGAAATCTGACTTTAAAAAAGTCAGTGGAAGCCACTCTGGTTTGACCTAAATTAGAACTAGGGCGTAATTTTGTTCCCTCCAACAAATATGAGTGCATGTGATTGGGAGATCCATATGATGGACTCTCTAAAGGCCTTCTGTCATTAGCACAATGATGGGTCCTTCAGTAATGAGGAAACACACCATAAAATTGGGCTATCCTTTTGCTGTTGGGTCTGTCAGAGTGTTTCATAAGATGATAGGGGCGTCATAGACCGATGTGGGAGAGACTTCACCAGAAAATGGGAACTCTCTCACGGTACCTTGGCGTAACCTGAATATGATGGGTGAGCACTCACTAGACAGAAAGGTTTACCTGAAAATGACTCTGAACCTTGTCTGACAGAGGCCAAAGGGAAACTCATAGGATGAGAGGATATGATCCGTCACAGAAAGGTGGTGGGGTTATGCAACTGAAACAGTTGGCCTCACGCACCCTATGTGATTTCCCACATTTCCAGAGACATTTTGTCGTCTCCGTCACTGAGATAGGAGGGAAATCTCAGAGATGAACAAATGGGATTGGAACATAGATTAAAAACCATATCTATGTAGGTAACATGAATCAAACTAAGGTGGTGAAATCTTATGCTGGTCATAACTTCTGAAAAGTTAGATAAGGTGGTGAAAAATCCTGCCCTGGAGCGTCCGGGTGATAGGGCTTCTGAGGCTCGTAGGAGGGACTACCATGATTGGGAGGATAAGAACTCCCTAGCCCGCTACTATGTCATTGCCTCACTAGACAACTCAATACAGAGGCAGTTTGATCAGATTGAACTAGCCATGGACATATTGGACAGTCTAAAGACAATGTATGAAGAGCAGAACCGTTCTACTCAACAGAAGGTCTTGAAACTGTTCATGACCGTGCAGATGTCCAAAGGGCAAAAAGTTCATGACCATTATCTTCGGATGATGGGCTACATTAACGAACTCGAAGCCCTTGGGATAACTCCTAATTAGGAGGTTTCTTAATCAAGAAGAAAAGAGGAGACACCCTAAGAGAAAACAATCAGATTTTGAACCTAGGGTTGTGTGCAAGAAATCATCCTGCAAATTGAGATTAGATCTCATACACATTCCAGAGAGAAGAGAAGCAATCCAGCCATCTTCGTCCCAAGAGTTCTTCTCTAGCCGCCGCCATTCTTTCTTACAAGATTCGATCTTTGAAGAAGAAAGAAATCAAGAAATTGGTTCTTGACATCAGTTTTGCAGAAAATACTGAAAAGATTTGGTGCTCAGAGTATCCAGTGGATTATTGCGAAAGATTCATTGTGTAGGATGCACCCTGCTGGTTCCGTTCCACATACAACTGTGTCATCTTCAGCAGGAGTGGATCTTGGTATCCTCTTTGGGCGTGAACACCAACTTTGTGAGATACTGCATCTCTGGATCAGGTATAATTCCTCCCATCCCTTTTGGTTTAGATCTGGTTCGATTATGGTTCAAGTAGGATCATTGAATATTGTATTCTTAAATTAGGGAATATGATTCCCAATAGGAAGAAGGTAGGAAAATTTTTGAAATTTGCCCACCCATTCCGCAACCTTCATGGTGTCTATTAGATGGATCGTACCATTCTTTCATCCATAACCTCATGCATTGTACACAGTACACCCATATAAAGCAAGCTTAGTTGGGATTATGGTAGAAGAAACTTAGAATCTAGGATTATGACACCCAATGTGTTATGTGATTGCTATCCTTAAAAGTAAAACCCAAACCTTTTCAATATAATAAGAATGATCAACCCCAAGACAAGGTCATCTTCCAAATCCAAGACATCAAATCAAAAGCCTCCAATTTCAAGCTAAATATTCATAAGACAAAGCATGATCAAATCACTAGCCTTAATTAATCTTAACACCTATCTAATCTAAACCCCTGATTTCAAACTTTCAAAATCCTAATCAAACTTTATATTTCAAACATACAAAAACACAATTAAACATGTCCAAGATCATAATTACATAAAATATCTTGAGTGTTGCAATTCACCTAAGGACAAATGAATAAAATACAAACTTACATAATTCAACATAACTAAGTAGTATCTAGTTCTTAAAATACAAAACCCATCTTCCTATTACCTGCCTTTGTTCATCCCTTATCTAAGCTGAGTAAATGCATGATCCTAAGTATCAATTCCTAGGGAATGGCATAAAAAAGTCACTTTTTTTAGACCTATTCATTCTTTTAGAATCTGGGAATGTTTAGTAAATATACATATGGTACACAGATTAGCTCTCCCTAAACTAGTAAAAGACATCTCTATTAGATTTATAATCTCTTTGATCCTATTCATCCCTTCAAAATTTGGATATTTAGTAGATACACACATGGTGTAGTGATTAACCCTCCCTTCACCAATGTCAAAAGACACCCCCATCTTCTAGTTAATGTTTTAAGAAATCAGACATCTCTCAATCTAGGTTTAGTAGATGTATGACTATAAAAATTAATTCTTAGGGGATAACATCAAAAAGTTGCTTCATCCTTTCAACATTTCGAGGTGGATAGTAAATACATGTATAATTTAGGGATAACCCTTTCTCAACTAGTATTAAAAGGCACCTCCATCGTCTCCTCCTCCTTTATCGTCAAGTCATTCTAATTGCATCTCTACTAATTTGGGTTCTAAGAGGGTTAAAACAACCTAAGGAGTGGAATTATTGCAATGATGACCATTTAACTCTTCCTTTGTTATATCAGATGGATCAAGAATTGTTCGAGTACCGAGGTTGTTGTGGGATTCCCTATGATTGGATTTGTTACAAAGATGTGATATAGAGGCTTTGCATAGAGTTGTAACTTAGGGAAATGTAATGGGTTTGGCTTTGGTACCTTTAGATCGACCTTTGTTGAAGGTAGCCTTTAGATGTTGGGACCCTAAGTGTATGGTTTTCTATATTGGAGATAACCAAATGTGCCCTACAATAGAATAGGTGGCTTATCTACTCCACATGTACGTTAAGGATGATATAACATTTCCTATAGCTAAACAAGGATACAAGGAACACTTGTGTGAGTTCCTCATATGCAAAATGCCTAAATTAGTGATGATAGATGAGGAGTCTCTTTTTGTTGAGTTCTTGAGGCATAGCATTCAGACTCTTAGGCCTAACAACCTAGGCAAGGATAAGGAAGGACAAAAGAAGCTCTCTTCATGGCAATTGTGGGACAACCTCTTCCCATTAAATCATAAAAGGGTCCATGCACGGTTGGTGACAATGCTTCAACTAATCAAAGGAACTTCATCAATGACATTGGTCCAATGATTTTGGTAGAAATCTTGAGAGGATTGACCATGCTACACACCCACTAGTTAGGGCCATTTTGGAGGTTTTTTACAAGTTTGGAAACTATGGTTGATTCAACACTTACCTTCCTTGGTAATTATGACTAGGAAGAATATGGCCCCTCGACCTTCATATCGAGTAAATGAGATCTTACATATAGAGCCTCAATCAACTTATTTAACAGAAAGAGAATATTATGCAAAGTTTTAATGGACAAAAGAAATTGAGATCGAGTGTAAGACACCAACTGAGCTTGGTTTTAACAAGACTTTTACGGATCCTATCCACATGTCCCAATGAAAGTTTTGAGATAATTAGAATTTTGGAAGTTCATTCCCACTCTTTATAACATTAAAGGGGGCATGTTTGATTTCACAAAATATTGTGGGGCTAGGGCTATGGAACAATGATCTACTGGGGATGGGCATGCAACCAAGATTTTTCTTCACCCTTAGCAACACCTTCAGAAATCTCTATGCCGGTTAGACCCCTCTCGCAAGGTATTATATCAAGAAAATCTCTCTAGCTCTCCTTGGATGATCCATATCTACAAGCCGCTCTTGAACTATATCTTCAAAATAGGATAAATGAAGAGAGAGGTGAGGATAGGGCGGCAGAACGACTCAATGAAAAAAAAAGTTAAGGGAAAGAATTAAACAACAATTGGCAATGGAGTTTGAGAAAGGGAAATTGAATGATGAGATAGCCAAGTTGACAGAGAAAATAGAGGGTCAACGAAAAGAGATATGTGAAACATAAGAAAATCGTTATGAGACTATCACAATAATAAAAGAGGTTATCCAGGATAAACAAGGACTAGAGGATGAGGTCAAGGAAACTCAGGAAGCATTAGAACAACCAAGTAATGAGACAACCAGAACCAACAACCAATATGAGGAACTTGTGAACTGTGTGGAGTGGTATACAAATCAAGTGTCTTGTTGTATTGCAACTTTGGAGGCACCTTGATTTACTATGACATTGAGATCCCCCCTAATCAAGGGTTTTGAATATTTTTCCTTTTTCTAACATGGTGTTTGAAAGTCATTTTGTACTAAGTAATCGAATCAATGAAATCTTTTGGCCATTATTGCTCTATAAAAACTTACCTAAATTGGCAATCTATGTTAAATGCATATCAAACAAATAAGGAGTAAACCTTATAAAATATCAAGCATTTGAACTTTATCAATTCTAAAATTCTCAAACTCTAGGTAAGAACACAATTGATTGATCATATTTAAACAAAATATATCCAAATCAAGTACACAAGTCAAGCTTTAAATTGAACCTATCAAAAAGTACCAACTCAACACCTTCTATATCAGATTTGCATTCTATCAAATCTCAACCCTTGTTGCATGTTTCAAGATGATCCATATCAAGTCAACATGAGGAACCAAAGAGTTGTGACCTAGTACCTTTCCCGCATCATGGCATAGGATGATAGGCAAACTAAAACCCTAATCGAAAGACAACCAACCATTGCTACCATATCAGGGTTAGTATCCATTTTGTCAGCTACTATTCTTCATAGTGAATTTCTTCATATTCAAGAAATAATGACCCAAATGGAATCATTGCTTGCCAAAAGGAATCATCCCAATCCACAATTTACCATCCCTCCCTTCCAAGCACCCAACTTTAATAAACTAAATTCCACCCAAAACCCGACGTCTTTTATTTTTATTGCTGGTGTTACCCTCAAACTCTAGGGCTAGTACTGCCTATCTTCACTAACCCTACTCAAGCATCGATGACCACCAAAGTGGAAGACTTTGAGGAAGAGGATCCTCGAGTAAATTAGTCCAACTTCCCACCTAAACTAGTGTTGCTTGTGATTAATCCTATGAAGGAAGAAATGGAAAAAAATGAAAGAGGAAATTTGAAAGCTAAAAGGGGTTCATAATGTGGGCACGACGAATTTCAAATAGTTTTTCTTATATCCTGATTGAAGAATCTCGGAGAAGTTTAAGATGCTAGAATTAGAAAAATATAATGGGAAATGATACCCTTAGACTCACCACAATTTTTTTTTTTTTTTTGTGGAAACATGCTTCAGTATGGGTCAAATGAAAAACTTCTCATATAGATGTTTCAAAAAAGTTTAATAGGAGATGCTCGACGTGATTTGCAATGTTTGACCTTGCTAAAAAGAAATCATGGAAGGAGGTGTCTTAAGTGTTCCTTGATTGTTATTATTTTAATATGGAATTAGTTTCAGACAGAATTGACCTAGATGCTATGACACAAAAGGAAGGGGAAAACTTTCTTGAATATGCCTACCGATGGAGAGACATGGCATCAAAATTGAAACATCCAATGCCTAAAGAAGAGATGGTAAGATCTTTTATTAAAATGTTTGGGCACCCTTACTATACAATTCTAATTTATCGATCGCTCAAGGATTTTAATGATGTGGTTAGAGGGGCTACTAGAATTAAAGAAGCCATCAAGAAAGGAAGGATTGGTGCCTTAATACCTGTAGATGCTGGTCCAACTCAAACAACATGAAGAAATTAGAAAATGAAGTTCAAGCCATTTCAACTGTGTCATATTTTCCCCTGCCTCCTACTCCACCTTAGGTCCCACCAACACAAGAACCACTCATACAAGAATCCCAACACCACAATCATCTAGTGTCAATGACTCCACAACCTTTTCAACCACCATCAACTTAGAAACCCTCCATGTCAATCACCTAGATCACTAGTGCTCAAAAAAAGAGGAGGACGAATTTTACCCCCTTGCCATATCCTCACTTCTAGTTAATACCAGCTTTAGTTAAGGAAGGGAATTAACATGGAATCTGCCATCAGAGCCTAAAACAAAAGGGTATGATGAAAATGCATATTATGTGTAGACACCCCATTTTTGCACTTTTCAGTCTTTCTGCAACACTTTGAGCTACAAGCATGGTTTAGCTAATCTCACAGTTGACTTGGGGGTATTTTTGGAATTTTATAAAAGTTGGGGCCTCGAGGAGACTATAGGTAAGTAGAGCCTAGAAACCCAAACCGAATGACACCAAGATCACCCAAATCCAATACTGTTTACCCCATCATCCTGATACCCAAAGCCGAAACCGATTATGATCGTCTGATCGGAGTCATTTTAATCATAATCCTCATTTCACATCAAATCCAAAATCTGAGACCACAGGTACGTAGAGCCCAAAAATCCGAATCTAATGACATCAAGATCACCAAAATCCAACACCGTTTACATCTTCATCCTGATACCCGAAGTCGAAACCGATTTCGATCGTCTGATCGGAGTCATTTTAATCCTAATCCTCATTTCACATCAAATCCAAAATCTGAGATCATATATACATAGAGCCAAAAAATCCAAATCCAATGACACCAAGATCACCCAAGTCTGACACCGTTTACTCCATTATCCTAAGACTCGAAGCCAGAAACGATCCCGATCGTCCGATCGGAGTCGTTTTGATCCTAATCCTCATTTAACATCAAATCCAAAATCTGAGACCAATTCCGAGTCCAATGGTACGAAGATCGTCCAATTCCGACACCGTTAGCCCCTCCATCTTTAGACCCGAAGCTAGACTCGATCCGGGCACTCTATTTAGAATCCTCTTCACAATAGCTTCGAACCTAGGACATTCCACGACCAAAACTTCCCCTCAACCTCTAGAAACAGTTTAAAAATCTAGGATTTGACCAACTATAGCTTCCAATCAATCAAGCCAATCACCTAAACTTAGAATGTCCAGTTTAGGTAAATTGGTGAAATCTTTCATTCTTTGTCTTGATTGATTGAGAGAATCTCTCACAAAGCTGTCTTGACAGCCCATTCTCTCTATCAATCTCCCTCCAAAAACCATTCAAACATCAGCCATTGATCTTCCTTATCTTCCACCTCAACCCTCCATTCCCCTCTCAAAAAATCTATAAATACCACCCCTTTCTCACATCCAAAACATACAAGAAAGCCTAGAACAGTTACTCTATACTCACTAGTATAGAGAATACCCCCTTCACGTCCCAAGCAGCCCCAACCTTCATCCACTCACGTCCAAGGCCTTCTCCACTCACTCTCCAACAATCCTTAGAGCTCCCCCATACCGGTATTACAATCACATAATCCCTAGGTTGCGTTTTTGAAGCCTGAAGCATTCTTGAAGTGACGACTATGCAGAAAATAACAACAGCTATACAGTAGCGTTTATTCATCTTTGGACCACATGATCAGCATGTACAACATCTGAAAATGTCTCTATGTTGTTGGGGAGATCAATGGAAGAGGTCATGCATGTCGAATAGGTTTATAACCGATGCAGCAATTTTCTTATTGAATAGGGGAGATCACCGTCATTCACTTTCATATAAATGTTTAGGTTAGTATTTTATAGTTTTCACATGAGTAATAGGTTAGTATTTTTATAATTTTGTTTTGAAGAACGCTTACATCATGTTTCATCTTTATTAATCTTATAGATAATTTCTGTTATAGGAAGCCATTCGAAGAGGAGTTTTATTGTTAAGATCTCCAACTTTCTTGTTGAATGTGCATTATTAGTATTTATTTGATAGTTACATCGTGTTTTTTTTTTTTTTTTTTTATCTTTGTTTGTTTACCATTTCATTCTTCTCCCTTTAAATCTCCAAAGATGAGTTTTCATTTCATTTTTTTCTTTTCTATTGAATTAGATTATAGTCCCAGATGATAATGAAAATTATTATATTTTTATCTCTTAATATTCAGTCTTTTATACTTATTTAGTGCTTAATTGGACTCACTTTTCTTATATTTCGATTTAGGGCACAAAAGGAGGCGTTAGGTGAAAAACAAGGCTAATCGGGTAATTTTGCATAGTTTCGGTGCCGCATGGTAATTTGGGCATAACTCTCCCATCCGGACTCCGATTGAGATGATTCAAGATGCATCAGAAAGATAAGGAAAAACTCTACAAATTTCATGTTTTGAATTTTGATAGATTCAGACTGCATCAAAATCAAAATCGAGTCCGAAATCTCTGCAAATCCGTAGAGAAGCCCAATTCGTAGAGAACCCCCAGATTGCAGCAAAGCCCAATTCGCAGAGAATCCCCAATTCGCTGGAGAAGACCAGTCCAATTCAGCATGCAATAGTAGGGCCCACTCATCATTCCTAATAGAATTTGGCTAAGAGTCTTAATCAGATCTGATTTTTATTGTAATCTTAAAGAAAGAAAAGAGTTAGAGTCCAACTTAGTTCAAAGTTTCTATTTAAAGATAAGGATAAGATTAGATCTGAATTAGGAAATAAGACTTTCTATTTTTTTGAGAAAGAGAACTCCTAAGAGGAACTAAAAACATTTCCCTCCTAAGGCTATATAAAGGGGGGCGGACTAGCACCCAAGGATCACCAAATCTTGGAAACAAGAATTCAACAAGAAGGGAGAAAAGAAGCAGAATACGCCCCCCTCATCTGGAAGCTGCGATTTCTACATGAAGTGTGTGTAAGCTTTTGATTTCTGGTTGGAAGGTTAGTGAAGCTTTGATTCTTAAACATTGTGAGATCTAATTGATTTTTATTTCAGTTCATTGTTTATGGGTATTCATATGTTTTCTGCGATTTCCTGTGAAGATTATTTTTATTGATTAAGCAAGAAGGATCCCTTGCTCATTCAATGAGAATAATCTATGGCCGATTTAACCTCCAATTTTGTATATGATTGGTAGGTTTAATCATGGTGGCAACTAACATAAATTGATTATGGACAAGTTTTCGATTTATGTTAGGAGGACACATGATTTGGTTTAAACGGTCCGAGCTTGTGAGATCATTGACCAGAATTGGGTCTCTCCTCCCTTAATGCTATTAATAGATTAAATCCTAAGAGCTTGTTTAGGATTGTCTATTAATAAGAGAAGCAATCAAAGAGCTTATTTTGATTGCCGAGAAATACGAGTAGAGACTGACTGTTAGAGCTTGTTAATGGCTATAACCAATTTATTCATAAATATATGAATTTATCCTTGCATTGATGATCAATGATAAGAATCAAGGCTGAACTTGTCCCTTCAACCAGAAGCTATCTCCCATCGATTTAATCCTTGCTTTATTTTATTTTATTTTATTTTCCTTGCTTTTATAACAACCCCTCTATTTTCTTTTCTCTTAGAAATAAATCCACCAAATTCTTGTGGAGATGACCTTGCTCATCACTATCTACAAAAATATTTAATTTGAGTAGGACATTTATCTTTGGTTGGATTCGACACCCACCACCCATCCATTCTGTAAGCTTTCATTCCAAAATTCACTAGATTAGAGGTTTGAATTGTTTTTCTTTGACATAAGTTCAAGCATTTATTTATTTTTCTATCTTTAGTTAGAAACCCATGTTCGTTTCTAGTAATCCTATTGATCTTTTTTTTTTTTACTTTAATATCTTTAACCGTTTATGGCATTACATCCTAGGTCACATTTATGTAATTTATCATTAAGAGCTTCTTAAATTTCCAATTTCTTTTAGCTAGCTTTTAGCCTTATACTTGAATTTTTTTTGATTAATTTTGATAGTCATAACTTACATTTTCTAGTTGATCATTTAATTGTTATCTATTAGTTTAATATTTTCTTCTCATACTAATTGTTAGATAAGAGTTAGTTTTCCTTTTTGGGTTAATCTAGTGTGATGTTTATCTCTTTTAAGCCCCCCAAAAAAATTTAAATTTCCTTGAAACATTGGTAAAGTAGAGGCCGATTTAACCGGGCGTGTGTGGGGTGCCTAACACCTTCCCACATCGTACCTTGGTCCCCAAACCCTAAGAATCTCATCCCCATTGGCGACTCCAAACTCCATATCCAATGCCATCCCCAACCTCCGGGTCGGGTAGCCACACTATGCTGACCATCAAGGTCTAGGGAAAATAACATATATATGTTAGTAGCTTAAATATGCTATCCAAAAATTAATTGATGATGGTCTCATTATTTTTCAAATCGAGAAACCGAAGTTATTACAACCAATGGGAATCACCCAAAACCCTATGCCACCACATGCGGTAGGACCTAGTAGCAATATTCATTGCATTGAAGAAGGTACATACTCCATGGATCCAATAATGTTTATTATTCCAATCAGAATCCTCTCAATAGTATTGATACCACTTCCACCATCATCCTTTAACATCATATGCACCATTAGACCTCCTTTTTGTATCATAATTCCTTCCATACCCCCCACAAGTTGTCCATCAGTTAGTCCAACTGCTGAAGTCACATCCATCCCCAATCATCCTCGTAACACCTTCATCTTCCCTTGTTCAATGCTCAATAAGGGAAACTCAAACAAGGTCCCATGGAACTATCGTATTGAGCTAGTGGTGACTCAAGAAAAGTATACTAGCCAGGAATGTAAAGCTTTACTAAGATTTGGAAGTTTTGTCCTACCTAGAGAAGTAACTAACACCATGGACAAAGAGAAGGCAAATGTGGAGAACAATCTGAAGAAAAAGAGAAGGAAGAAGACAATAAAAGCATAGAAAATGATGATTTTCTAAGAGCTATCGAGAAGCCTGGATACAACGTGGTAGATTAACTAGCAAAAATTCCAGCACAAATTTCAATATAGATTATTATTATCCTAAGAACACCATAGGAATCAAGTCATGGAAGTCTTTAAGAGAGATCAGGTTCTTCCAAACATTGAACTTAAAAGCTAGCACAAATAGTTAGTATGATCCTAGCTCCTCAGGTCATCACTTTCTCAGATGATGAAATTCCAATAGATGGAGTGTAACACAATCTCCCATTATACATCACAATGACTTGTAAAGGAATGAGGATCCTGACTGTACTTGTAGATAATGGATCTAGCTTGGATGTGTTTAAACTAGGTACACTACATGCATTGAGGATGAGTATACATACATACATGATGTGAAGAAGAGACCCATGGCGGTTTGGGATTTTGATAATTCAGTAAAACCAAACTTGGGAGATGTGACATTAAATGTGACCTACCAAATTAATTCAGTTTCAAGTTCTTGATACCAAGACATCTTTCACCTTATTACCGGGAAGACCTTAGTTGCACTCAATTGGAGCCATGCCATCATCCCTCCACCAGTGGCTAAAATTTGTTCAGGATAATGAGCTCACTGTAGATTTTAGGGAAAGTTAAATAGAACTAGTGACTTAGTCTTTAGTCCACCACTTGGAAGAAGACAGTTCTTTTCATATTGTGACACTTGCGATATTACGTTCATTGGTCCCCCTATTGACAGCGATGCTACTATGGACGCATATCTACAAGAGGAGTGGTGTGTCTGGAAGCGTGTCATTAACCACTTTGGAACACCAGTTTTAACATTTATAAATTTTTTTTCCGGTTCTCAAACAATTACAAATGCAGTAAATGGTGAGAACGAGTTGTATTCATAGGGAAGTGAGGGAAAAATCGTTATTTACTTAAATAAGGGAAAAATCGTTGCAGAAATACAAAACTTAATTAATTAAACTAAAATTCATTAAAATAAAATTCAAATAGTACTTGGCCGAATTCCAGATCTTCAGAAAAGGAAACAAAAATAAACTGAATGAAAGTAAATTGCAGAAAGGAAAAAACGGAATTGGATGAAGGGATGAGAGATCCATCCTATGGACGCCCAAAAGATTGCGGAATAAGGGGCGAATTTCAAAAAAATTTTTCTCTCCCTTCAACTGGGAATCGTATTCCCCATTTAGAAAATCGTATTTTCAAGGATCAATTCTGAACCATAAACTGAACCAGATCTGAACCAAAAAGAAGTGGGAAGGATTATACCTGATACGGAGAAGTAATATTTCCCAACGAAGGTGTTCATGCCCAAGGAAGGATCCAAAGACTGCTCCCACTGAAGATGGCGCAGTGCAGGTGGAGCAGAATCAGCAGTGTTCTTCTCCAAGAACTCTGTCCTTCACAAGAATCAGCAAGATGGCACGTGAGTACAGCTTCCTTTCAACCCTTTCTCAAAGGACTGATGTCAAGATCCAATCTTAACTTCTCCCACAAGTGGAGATCGAACTGGAAAGCAGGGCGGCAAGAACAGGGAGGCGGCAAGAGAGTATTTGCAGGGAGCAGAATTCTCTCTTCTAGATTTCAGCACCAAAGAAACCTGATGATCTGTGTGCATTGTGTCTCTAAAGGCTGCCGCCCCCTTCTTCTTTTATAGTCTTAAAGGGATCAGCTCCTAATCAGATTAGGAGTTGCTAATCCAAATCATATTTGGTTTAGAAGTCCCTTTAAGTGATAAGGGATAATCCTTATCTTATCTGGAGATCAGATCAGCCATCTCCTAATCTGGTTAGGAGGTTTCCAGATCTAAATCTTATTTAGATCTTGGACTCTCTAAGTGGATAGGGTCTAATCCCAATCCTATTAGCTGATCCACTTCAGATTTCGCCCCTTTATTAACTAAATAAGCAGCCCAGTTCGAAATGGGCTTTAGGCCCATTAAGCTTATGTGCTCACTTAACCCTCTTAACTGCTGCCCAGTTGGGCTTCCTTGTATGGCGTGGGACCCAAGCATTGATCTACACATCAGCCACATGGGTTCGGCCCAGCCTTTGTTACAAGGCCTAGCCGAATACACTGTTAAAGACAGTGCACTCCCTGAAACCCATCAAATGGGCTCTACGGGCCCAACACTTACCCTAAGAGGTCCCTGAGCCAAGCCACCTTGTAACACCCAGGGACTGTGGGCAGATGCAAGATTAGCCCATCAGGTATTAACCTCAATGGTCTTACACTTAACCTCTCAGCCCATAATGATCATACACTGCCCGACAAGAGATGACCTCTCCCTCGGCTGCAAGGAACAGTGTTGCACTCTCCACTTATATGGATCCCGGGAATTAAAACCTTCTTGCAAACAATTTAGAAACCATACATATATACTTTTATATCTTATATAAAATATATTTTGCAAAACAAATCTCAACGGTTGAAATCGGCTACCGGCAGTCTTGGTTTCCATCAGTGAGAGTGCATCCCCGATCATTACCTTTGTCTGACAAAGGGGCTGATCCTGTCACTATGATCACCCACTCAGATGAATTCTCGGACTGTCCCAACATACCCAGGTTTTGACCCCCGCTAAGGATTTCACTGATTGGTACATCAAAGATAGCCCAATCCGACACCTAGTGCAGTATCATAATCGAGTCTAGGGGTCGGGTGTAACTTTCTAGTTTTGCCCATCAATCTCCAAGGTCCAGGGCAATACTGGAAATCTGGTCCAGTTCAAAGATTCAATTAATCCTACATTGTATGTGCCTAGGGTCTCACCCTGGCAGCTGAGACAGGCCACCCCAACCGACTTGGTGGCACCACAGTGTCAGCCTTGTCAGGATAGGTCTCCCTAGACCGACCCACCGGCTGTGAACATTCTAAACTAACACGAGTCTCATTAAGTGTCCAGTTTAAGGGTATTACACAGAAACATACCAAGGGAACATGAATCAAATATGTATCTTTATTCATTTACAATAAACTCATAAAGTACATCATTCTGATTGAAGCTAAGGGCATACAAAACTGTCTAACGGAAATGAAAGAACAGAAATTAAATCTAAGACTAATGGTTGGGATCCGAATCCAGAAGTGGCAGTAGTGGCTTAGGTGAACTGCAAGCAAGAACCCCTCCTCTTGCTTGGGCATCCTCCTCTTCTCAAGATCAGCCTTTCATCTTACCTAGGGGTAGAATCCAACCCCTTCTCAGGAGCCCTTGGGTCCTTTTTATAGAGAAGGATGGACACAACTGGGATTAGAGAGAAAGAAGGGGCGACAACTGGGTTTTAACAAAGATCTAGGCGCCTTAGGGTTTTCAATGTAGGGTTAGGATGGTTATAAGGTTAATCCTAAGGATAAGAGGAGAAAAGGAGAGGATGCCCAAAATTATGTATGGCTGGGATTTGGGTGCCCAGAAATGGAGGGTGGAGATTAAGGCGCCTAGGGTTGAAAGGTGGAGATTGAAAGGAGTGGGTGGCGCCCTAAAGTGGATTGCTGAGATAGAAAATGGAATGGAAGGCTGAGATCTATTGACTAGGGGCTGAATGGTGAGGATTAGAAGTTAGGTGGCACTATAGGGTTAAAAAACTAAAAAGAGAGTGCCCTAAAATGAATGGTCGAGATTAGAAGGGATGGAAGGTGGAGATTGAACAGCTAAGGGCAACTAGGGTTTGCTAAGGATGAAAAGAATGAGATAGAAGGTGCCCTAGGGTTTGCTAATGAGAGGGGAGCATGCTAATATAGTAGGAGAGGCGTCATTCTCGGTTTAGCAGATAGGAGGTGCCCTCCTATTCTTAATTTTTCACAAAAGCACCCCCTCTCTCAGCTGGACTTCACACTAGCTTCCCAAAAACTGCATTTCAGCCATGTAACTTACCCAATTTTCCACAGAAGTTGCATAGAGAACCTCAGAGGTCACAACATTGAATTTAAGGAAAATGGCACACTTTACTACTCTAAGGCCGAAAATACCTCTGAAATGATGCCCTTAATACATCAAAATACAGAGTTATCACACCCCCAACTTAACCATTGTTAGTCCCTTAGCAATGCAGCCTTAAAATTACATTGAGTAAAGATATCATTTCCATTGCAAGATCATCCCTCACAAAATTAGCCAAGTATCCTGATTCCAGAATTCTTAAACTTTGTATAGATCGATATTGGGTTTAAGGGGTAAAACTGTCATACTTTGAATATCGTAGAAACTTGGCTTAAAAATCTTTACCTTTCCATTTGCAGACTGTCTTGATAAGCTGAGATTGATTTTTGAAATCAGGTGGGTATTCTTCTTATCATTTTTTACAGTGGATTTCTATCCCTGAACTTGATATGCACACTTATTTTTATTGTTACCTTTCACTATTTTATGTGAATCTCGACACTTGCCTTAGGTGAAGAGACCCGATTACTAAGTGTTAGGCAAGTGTCTTTGGCATTCCCTTTTACTCCTATCACTTTCTACTAATTTCTACAAAATTCAATATTCTTTTATCAGTTTCCTCAACTTTTTTTGTTTGGGAAACTCTTTTAATGGAAAGAATTTTTAGTGAAATTTTTAGTTCTGCATTTCTAAAGGCTTAGCTTCAATTTTTTTTCAAGTTTTCTTTCTCTCTTTTTCAATTTTTGATGATGCGCGATCTGGAAGATCCTAGCTGGAAGATGACCTAGACCTTAGTTGTGTATCGAGCTGGACCAAGATGCAAGACAGCGAATTAGAGCACCTGGGGCGGTTAACCCGGCGAGGTCGCTTCGATGCTTAAGTCAGTACTGTATCGTGATTGCGAGCTAGAATCTGAGTGCCAGAGAGCTTGGATGCAAGTAATCGCATGTACCTGGACCATGGAGGGGTTTATGCCTTTAGATAGTTGAGTTATTACGGGTTTCCCGGAACAGTTCTGAGATCTACGGCCTGAATGGACGAGATCTGTTTCCGATTTAGTCGGGGAGTAATGTATCAGTCAATGAAACTCATTATCGTCGCCCAATTCGGACGGGGAGAAGATAAGGCTTGTCGTTATGCGGTATGATCCCATAATATTTGAAGTCTATTGGGAAGCTATTGGAATTTATTACGTGTCACTTCGGTTCCCGGGCCCCGAACTCGATTAGCCACCGAGGTGACCTTATGCCGAAGTGACTTTATGCCGAGTTTCGCATACCGCTAACTAGACTCCCCTTGTTTAGTTGTCATCTTACAGGCAGATCGCGCCCAAGTGACTTTTTTTTACTAGGTCGTGCCAAATTACTCATCAATTGCCCCCCACTCCTCATGGCAGGGGTCCCAACCTGGTGCGGGGAGTTCATGACGAGCTTAGGTGGATTTGGCACGGAATCTAGGTGATATGGAGGGGCGTCATTGGTCGGACATGTTCGACCATTCGGCTCAACCAAGAAGTGACCCAGATCGCATACCCGGTAGGCCGGTATGCGCAGACGTCAAGCCGATTATAGACTCTGCGGACGTCAAAACACACGCTAAATTGATTTTAACATCGGGAGGCATGCAACCGGTTTTCCTAGGAGTAGTCGGATCATATTGATCTTGATCATTGATTCCCAGATATACTGGCTATAAATAGGGGCAAAAGGGCCCATTTTCTTCGCCATAAGTCCGTAAGTCCACAACTTTTGAGGTTGCGCTCAAGTCTTCCAGTTCGGTATCGACCTTTTCTGGGTCTGAGGTCACCTCCTTTTCTTCGGTCTTCCTTTTGGTGAGTCGACCTTCCTTTGTTTTTTCCTCTTGATTCCATTACCCTTTCCTTTAATATGTCTAGCCTTAGCTTAGATAGTCTTCTAGACGGGAGCGACGAGTCCGCTAGGGCCGAGGTGGGTACCTCGGCTCAGACCGTGGGTCCTTGTCCTACCGAGGTGGTCACTTCAGGACAGGATGTGGTCCTCAGTCCACCAGAGGTGTACTCAGCTCGGTGGGAGTGATAAGCTTTTGGTAAATTGGCTTTCACCTCACACCGAGGTCGGCTGCCAGACAACTTCGGCCCGTCGATAATGGCGGCAGACAGGCTCCTAGCCTTAGTAGCCCGGTACAGACTCCCTAGCGACCTTGTGTATAGCATCTCCTTAGGCAACTTTCTTTGGGATCATGATCACAACAAGATCGTGGTCTTCGAGGAGTAGCTCATAGCTGGTTTGTGTCTTCCACTTCACCCTCTTATAATCGAGATCATTAAATTCTTTAACATTACCATAGACCAACTATTCCCAAACTCTATCCGTAATATCGTAAGGACCATTTCTCTTTTCCATGATTACAATTGTCCCCTTGACCTCGATGTTTTTCTTTGATCCTTTCCATTAAGAAAAACTCGCCCTGCGTTCTACCCGAGCACAGGCGAACATACTACTTGTCTCCTCGTCCCGGGTACAAACTGTTGCACAAGCTCCCTAATAAGGTCTTGGCTTGGAAGAGGTGTTACTTTGTGGTCCGCAACACCGATGGGTGGCCCATCCCGACTCACTGGAGGGCAGCCATCTAGGACCCCAATGTTAGATTGGACCTGAAGACAAGGGAGGAGGTCTAATCTTGGGCGGAGATTGGCCTGAAGTTCAAAAACTTCGTGACCAAGGAGAAGCACGTGCAAGCTAGCCTAAGTCCTCTTGGTAGGTTGCTAGTTCTTGTACTTTTTCTATTCGTTTTACCTCGGTACTGTATCTGACTTAGCTTGTTTCTTATCGTAGTTGCAATGGATGACATCCCTGCCGATGAGCTCTTCGGGAGCATGAAAAAGGGGAAGAAGAAGAAGAGAGCCTCCAAAAAGGCTCGTGTCGAGACTGTTCCTAAGCCCGAGCACCCATCAGTCGTCGAGAAGCCTCCCATAATCGATCTAGTCAAGGAGGACTCGAGCAAGGCCACCCCACCCCACATACCCGAAGAGGCTATGCCTTCAGAGCTCATCCCAGCGACCACCACTTCTTCAAGTAACGATGCTCCAGCTCGGAGCATTTTGACTCCAAAGTTCGGGCTTCTCAAGAGCAAGGACGCGATGTTTATTGAGGAGATTGCTTGTTGGGCTGACTTTCCAGTTGCTCAGCTCGGGGCCCGAGTGGCCACACATTGTATGGTGGTATATTCTTGAACTTATCTTTCAAATTGTCTTGTACTTTGATTTTTCGTATACTAACACTCGTTTTCTTCTCTTGGTAGGTGAACTCCTCCATCCACGCCTTGGCTTACCAATCCGAGGTGAACCTAAAGCGGGCTCTCAAAGCTAAGGAGTCTTCCTAAAATGCCCACGCCAAACTGAACTTAGCTCACAACGAAATCAACCAACTAAAGAACGACGCACGAGCTAAGGAGTTGCTAACTCTGCTAATGACAGAGAAGAAGGAACTCAAAGAGCATGAAACGGCTTTGAGGAGGGAGATTGAGAACCTTGAGGCCCACGTGAAGGAACAAACCGAAGTCCTTTTTCAGGCGATGGAGGAGGCCAAGGTTAATGCAGTTGAGGATTACAAGTCCTCAGTGGAGCTTTGGGAAAGTTTGGTCGAGGCAGGGACAATGGGCTACCGCAAGGGGTTCAAACTCAGTAGGTGGTTGACCCGGCATGAATTTCCCCACCTCGATCTTAGCGCCATCACCACATCGAAGATCACCAAGGTGATGGCTATTGAAGCTACCAAGGATCTGGACTCCGAAGCAGAGAGTGATGACGACTTGCTTGATGACGAGGGAGAGGAGGTCGGTGCTGCCAAGGACCATATGGAGACAGATCCTCCTGCTGAAGTCTCCACTAAGGATGAAGAGCCCTAAACAGATTAAAGCCTCTTTTATTGGACCCCCCCTTTTGAAATGCTTAATGTTCCGAGCCTCCGAGCTCAGTTAATTGTAATCTTTCTCTTCTTTTTTTTGTACTTAAAGTTCTTTATCAATGAAATACAAGTGTTTTGCAATCTTTGTGTGTAAATTTTTTTGAGTGTAGATTACTCCCGATCTAGCGAGCCAAACCAAATAGAAGTAAAATTTTTTCCATGTATAGATTACTCCCGAGCTGGCGAACTAAACCAAATAGGAGTGAAATTTTTTCTAAGTATAGATTACTCCTGAGCTGACAAGCTCAACACTAGTAGGAATAATCTAATCATCATTGTGTGCTAGGGCGTACAGACACTGTAGGGTACATACCCGACCTATTTGTGCCTGGGTCACTTTGCTTTGCCCATGCCAAAGCGATTGGGTTTTAAGTTTCCTATGCCAAAGAGGTGAGTAGGACTTTTATCGTGCCGAGGTTTATTATCAGCTTGGCACCAAAGCCCTTAGGATTTTGGGAGTGACTTATAGTCCTCTCTCCAGCTCGTCATCTATTTGACCAGTTTTGTGATCTCATGAGTGACTTATACTTGGAGTTGTGGACTCATACATAGTACCTCCTTAAGTTGCCGATGTTCCATGTTCGAGGTACCAGCTTCCCTTCCAAAGTCTCGAGCTCATACGTGCCTTCCCCGTACACCCATCTTATACAGTATGGACCTTCCCAGTTCGGTCTGAGCTTACCCATGCCGGGCTTAGGTACCATAACTTTTTGTAAGACTAGATCGTTGACATGAAACTGCCACTTTTTGACCCGGGCGTTATAGTACCGAGCTACTTTTTGCTAGTATACCATAGTTCGGATGTAGGCCAGGTCTTGTACCTCCTCTACAAGGTCCAAGTTGGTATAGAGCTTGTCATTATTTGCTTCCTCATCATAAGCCTCAAGCCGCAATGTGGGCACTTCAATTTCTGCCGGGATAACTGCCTTTGAACCTTGTGAGGTTAAAGGGGGTCTCACCCGTCGCTGTCTTAATGGTAGTCCAGTAGGCCCAAAGAACGCTGGGTAGCTCATTAACCCACAACCCTTCAACTCATGCAAGACAAGCTTTCAGCCCACGGAGGATAGCTCTGTTCGTTACTTCAGCCTACCCGTTTGCTTGTGGATTCGCTACTGAAGTGAAGTTCTACTGAATCCCCATCTCAGCGCACTAGTTCTGGAATTTAATATCTTCAAATTGCTTCCCATTATCCGAAATCAAGATTTTGGGGAGTTTGAAATGAAATACAATGTTTTTCTAAAAGAAATTTTGCACGTTTCGGGCTGTAATGCTTACTAGTGGTTCGGCTTCCACCCACTTCGTGAAGTAGTTTACCTCCACGACTAAAAACTTCCTCTGCCTAGTTGTCGGTGGAAATATACCGAGGATGTCTATTCCCCACTGCGCAAAGGGCCACAGGCTAGTAAGATACTTTAAATTGGTAGCAGGTTGATGGAGGATGTTGGCATGCCTCTGACATCTGTCGCATTTCTTGACAAGTTCGAGTGCATCTGCTTTCATTGTGAGCCAATAGTAGCCCTGCCTTAATGCCTTTTGGGCAAGGGCCCTACCCCCTGGTGTCCTTAACATAGACCTTCTTGGATATCATGAATTACAAGCTCAGCTTTTATGGGTCGCAGGCAATGTAGGTAGGGGAGCATGAATGATCTCCTATACAATCGTCCGTCTATGAGGACGTACTTGGCCGATTATTGCTCTACCCTCCGAGCTACATTACGTTCTATAGGTAGGGTCCCATGGAGTAGATAATCAACAAGCGGGTTAATCTAGCTCGGTTCCACTTGCAACACGGGAGCGACCACTTCTGCCCCCTTGAGAATGCTAGGCTGAGGTAGGTCCTCTATGTACACAGTCCGCATAGTGTTGTTACTCATACTTGCTAGTCGTGACAGGTTATCGACCTCGGCATTCTCGGACCTCGAGATTTGTCTGATGAAGCAGGAGCAGAAGCTCAGTAGGATCTCTCTGACTCTGGTTAAGTAGGCTACCATGGTCGAGTCACGAGCTTCGTAGTCACCATTGACTTGGTTAACTACCAGTTGAGAGTCACTACAGATGATGAGGTGCTTCGTTCCCATCTCCTTTGCTAAGTTGAGCCCAGCAATTAGCGCCTCATAATTAGCCTTATTGTTTGATGCCTCGAATTCGAATTGGAGAGCATACTCCAGCTTCACCTCACTCAGGCCGTACAATATCAGTCCTGCTCCGCTTCCTCACTGGTTGGACGAGCCATCAACATGGAGGATCCAGGGCTCCTCGTCCCAGGTCAGTACTGCTATGACCGGGACTGGAGCCGCACTGGTTGATGCCTCCAACGTGCGAGCGGGCTGAGTTAGTTCAGGGGCCGGTGTGCTAAACGTGCATTCTTCTACGAACTCTACCAAGACTTGGGCTTTGATCGTTAGTCGTGGCTCAAATCGGAGGTCGTATTTGCTGAGCTCGATGGACCACTTCGTCAACCTCCCGGACACCTTGGGTTTAAGTAGGATGTGCCTCAGAGGTCTATCCATAAGGACAACAATGGTATGGGCTTGAAGTAGGGGCATAATTTTTGAGCTGCTACCACTAGCGCGTATGCCAGCTTCTCGATGTCGGGTTATCTTGTCTCTACGTCATTCAGTACCTTACTTACATAGTAGATGGGACGTTGAACCCAGTCTACCTCCCTAATTAGTACCGAGCTAACAACCTCGTCACTCACGGAGAGGTACAGCTTCAAAACATCACCTTCCTCAGGTTGGTTAAAACTAGGCGGTACTTAGATACCTTTTGAGCTCGTCAAACGCGAGCAAGCATTCTTCATTCCATTCGAAAGTCTCATTCTTTTTAATGGCTTTAAAGAAGGGGAGGCATCGACCTGCCGACTTGGAAATGAAATAGCTTAGGGCTGCTACCCAGCCAGTCAGCCTCTGGACTTCTTTTATTTTCTGAGGTGGACTCATGTCCATAATTGCCTTATCTTTTCTGGGTTGGCTTCGGTACCACACCGGTTAACTTTGTAGCCTAAAAATTTTCCCGAAGTGATTCCGAAGACACTTATTCGGATTTAATTTCATATTATATTTTCTTAAAATTTAGAAAACAACATCTAAATCATTAATTAAAGATTCAAAGAATTGGGTCTTTACAACCATGTCGTCAACATAACACTCCACTTTATTTCTAATCAAAGGCTCAAAATATTTATTTACAAGTTGCTGGAAGGTTGCTCCAGCATTTTTCAAACCAAAGGGCATAACTTTATAGCAGTATAGCCCTAGTTCGGTTACAAAGGCAGTTTTGTCTTGGTCAGCCTTGTCCATCCTAATCTAATTATAGCCGGAGTAGGCGTCCATGAAACTCAGCAACTCGTGCCCTGAGGTCGTATCTACTAGGCGGTCAATTCTGGGTTAGGGAAGCAAACCTTTGGGCAGGCTCTGTTCTGGTTGGTGTAGTCGATGCACATGCACCACTTGCCATTGGCTTTCTTCACAAGCACTGGGTTTGCGACCCAGCTCGGGTAATGGACCTCCCTGATGAAGTCTGCAGCAAGGAGCTTCCTGACCTCCTCATCGACTACCCACCACCATTCCGGGGTGAGGTTGCGTTTTCTTTGTCGGATTGGCCTAACTAAAGGGTCCACATTAAGTTTGTGAGTTATGACACAAGGGTCAATTCCGGGCATTTTTTTCGTAGATCAGGCAAAAACATCTAAATTGTTAAGTAGAAAACTTTCTAGTTGATTTTGAAGTGGTTCGCTTACGAATGCTCCGATCTAGAGAGTCTTAGTCGGTTCGGTCTCGGACATTGGTATGTGGACCATCTCTTCCATCAGGGCAGCTCGCTCCTCGCTGTAGTCTGCCTATCACTCCTGTTTGATGTCCTCTACTAACTTTGCTTTTCCTTTGAGAGCAGCCACATAACACCTCCAGGATTCGAGCTGGTCGCCTCGTACTACTCCCACTCCGCAATCCATTGGGAACTTCATCGCGAGGTAGTAAGTCGACATTACTATGCATAAAACATGCGTAATAGGCCGACTATGATTGCGTTGTACGGGGATGGAGTAGTGACCACTAGGAATGTGTGCTCGAACTGGAAAATATTTGGCCATGTGCCCGCCTCCCCTGGTACTGTGACACGACCTATAGGCCTAACTTCCTCTCGCTGAACCCTACTAGTAGGGTGTCTGTTGGCGTTAGGTCGGTCTGTTGTAACTGTAGCTTGTCAAAGGTTTCCTTGAAGAGGATATCGACCAAACTACCTGAGTCCACCAAGATCCGCCTTACTTCAAAGTCATTGATGACCATCTTCATGACCAGGGCATCATCATGAGGATACTAGATCCCACGGGCGTCATACTCGGTAAAGTAGATCGGTTCTTCGATCCGAGGTTGTTTCGGTGGGTTCTCTGCTTCGTGCTTTAGTTCTCGGAATGATGTTCTCCCAGCCGCTACAATGCACCCCGCTACAATAGATCCCTCGGTGATCATATTAATCACTCTGTGGATCGGTCTCTCTTCTAGTAGCAGGCGAGGTGGTTGTTCATTATGTCTGCTACTTTCTGGGCGTCTTTTTTTCGATCTCCCTGTCGGTTCCCCTGTTCCTTTTCTTCATGTAGAATGTACTTTTTCAAGTACCCACAATGGATCAGCTCTTCAATTTCGTCATAGAGGTTTCTACAGTTTTCTTTGTTGTGACCATGGTCCTGACGAAAGCGACAATAGACGTTCGGGTTCCTGGTCGTTGGGTCTTCGCAGAGTCTGGGTGGCCATCTGACGATAGGGGAATCCTTTATTGCCATTAAGATCTCTCCTCGCTTTGCGTTCAAGGGGGTATAGTTTGTCCTCTCCATTGGAGGGGTCCTGGAACGCTGACCCAACCTGTAACTTCGCGGGGGGGATTTACTTCTTGAGCTCCAGGATTTGCTTCTATGCTTTGGGGACTTACTTTTCTTTCTTTTCTTGTTACTCATCCCCTCTTCCTCTCTCTTCATTTTTTCACCTGGCTGGTTGTCAGTTTTTTGGTTTATTTCCTCTTTAGTGCTGATAAACTGATCTGCCAAGTGGAGGAACTTGGTGATGTTTTTTGGTTTGTTGGCTACAACATGCCACTTGAACTCTTTATGAGTGATGCCTTTGCGCACTGCGGTGAGACGTACTACTGGGTCAAGGTCCAGTATTTGCAGGCATGTCTCGTTGAAGCGTTTGATATAACTACGGATTGACTCTCCCTTCCTCTGCACCACATTTAGAAGGCTCTTCTGTGACTTCGGGAACTTCTTACTTGTGATGAAGCGAGCCGTAAACATGTTTGTGAACTACACCCAACTTCCGATGGAACTTGGTGCTAGGTTTCTGTACCAGGTCCGAGCTACTCCTTTGAACGTGGTTGATAAAGCCACGCACATGCAAGCCTCATCAGCCCCGGCGTGGTGCATCTGATACTGGAATGTGTCCACATTATCATTGGGATCAAAGGACCCATCGTACTTATCTAGAGGTGGAACCATGAAATCTTTCGGCATTGGAGCTGCTAGGAGCTCGGGTGTCAAGGGAGAAGGCTGGCTCAAAAGAGCAGGCGTTGTTCCTGTGGCCACTGAGCTCACCTCCTCTCTTTCCCGACCTTGGTCGATTGGATGGTTGGGCTTTGTTGTTGGATCATTTCTTGCTGATGAATGGCAAGTCTTGTGATGTTGCCGCTGCTGCTTTTTTGGTGGAGCGACATTTGTACTGCCGGCCTCCGTGTTATTAGGCACTTCGATCTTACTTCGAATAGTAGGGCGAGCTGGTTTAGAGATTCTTCATGCTGTCTCCTCTTCGTCATGCGTTTGATGCTGGTTGTTGCGAGGAACCAAGGGGTCTCTCTTGGAGCCCGCACCTCGAGCCTCAGATCGTTGCTCCACATGGGAAATTTGTCGGTTGCACCTCTTAGGCTGGCTAGGTTCGGGTCTATTCCTCAGGCTTTATCTTCGAGAACCAGGGGGAGTACGTTGGTCACCTATTGATAGAGTGCAAAGTGTATATATTAATTGTAGATAATTCCCTTTTATTTTGACATAAATTGTGCTTAATTTATAAATTCTATTTAAATTTCATATTCAATAAACACAAATTAATGTTGCTGGAACGATGGGCTTGGAATTGAAGAATTGAATACCAATTGGTGGAAATCTCCATCTATGTGCAAAAAGGTCTACTTACTCTTAGGATCAATGGTGAAGTAGTATTTAATGTATTTAAGACCATGAAGTATCCTAACACAATTGAACATGAAATATATGCAATCGATTGCATTGATGTTTGGGCAACTGAAATCAATGCATCTAAATTAGATGACCATTTAGAAAGCTGCATTCATAATTCTTGTAAAAACGTGCAGATCTTGGATGAAGAAATTAAGGAGGTTTTGAACTATTTGGAGGCTGGTCAAGAAGGGTTCAAGCCAAGACAAGGAAAAGTTTTGCCACTGGTTGGACCGACCTCTACCAAGCAATTGCGACCATCCATTGAAACACCTCCTGCTTTGGAACTTAAACCTTTACCTTCTCATTTGAAATATATATTTTTGGGAGAAAGTTCCACCTTACCTGTGATTATTTCTTCTAATTTGACAGGTCTCCAAGAGGAAAAGTTGGTAAGAGTGCTCAAGCAACATATATTGGCTATCGGATGGAGCATTGCTGACATAAAAGGGATTAACCCTTTGGTGTGCACGCACAAAATCTTGATGGAAGAAGGCTGCAAACCCAAGGCACAACCACAAAGAAGGTTAAATCCTAAAATGCAATAGGTAGTGAAGACAAAAATTCTTAAATGGCTCAAAGCAGGTATTATCTACCCTATCTCTGATTCATCATGGCTAAGTCTTGTTCAATTTGTGCCAAAAAAGGGTGGGACCACTATAATTTTAAATGAAAATAATGAATTGACTCCCACAAGAACAATAACTGGCTGGAGGGTGTGCATAGACTGTAGGAAATTGAATGAGGCTACTAGGAAAGATCACTTTCCTTTGCCATTTATTGATCAAATGATAGAGAAATTTGCTGGACATGAATATTATTGTTTCTTAGATGGTTACTCTGGTTATCTTCAAGTACCCATTGCACTTGAAGATCAAGAGAAGACTACTTTCACTTGCCCGTATGGAACATTTGCATTTAAGAGAATGCCATTTGGATTGTGTAATGCACCAGCTACTTTCCAGCGTTGCATGATGTCTTTGTTTGGCGATTTCATTGATGATTTCATGGAAGTGTTTATGGATGATTTCTCCGTTTATGGATCATCATTCGATGTGTGCTTACATAATTTAGAACAGGTACTTCAAAGATGTGAGGAATTTAACCTTGTTTTGAATTAGGAAAAATGTCATTTCATGGTTAAGGAAGGGATAGTTCTGGGGCATAAAGTGACATCCAAGGGCATTGAAGTGGATAAAGCTAAAGTAGAACTGATTGAAAAACTTCCTCCACCTCAATCCTTAAAGGAAGTTAGGGGTTTTCTTGGGCATGCAGTTTTTTATAGACGATTCATTAAAGATTTTTCTAAAATAGCTAAACCCTTGACAAATCTTCTAATTAAGGATGTACCTTTTGAATTTGATGATAATTGTTTGCATGCATTCAACACTCTCAAGGAAAAATTGATTCAAGCACCCATCGTATCAGCTCCTGTATGGGAACTACCCTTTGAAATCATGTGTGATGCAAGTAATGATACATTAGGTGCAGTTTTAGGGCAAAGAAAAGATAAGAAATTTCATACCATTTATTATGCAAGTAGGACCATGAATGAAGCACAAAGAAATTATTCCACTACTAAAAAGGAACTACTTGCAGTAATATTTGCTATTGAAAAGTTTTGATCTTATTTGTTCTTGTCTATAGTCATCGTGTTCACTGATCATGCTGCTTTGAGATATCTATTTGCTAAAAAAGATGCAAAGCCCAGGCTGCTGCGATGGATTCTGCTACTACATGAATTCGATCTAGAAATTAAGGATAAGAAGGGTAGTGAAAATACAGTAGCTGATCATTTATCAAGGCTTGATGAAAACTATGTTGAAAACATTATGATTTCCCATTGCATGATGAATTCCCAGATGAGCAATTGTATGCGATTAACATAAAAAATGAACCTTGGTTTGCTGATTTTGCTAATTTTCTGGCAGGAAAGGTGGCGCCGCTTCACTTGACATATCAACAGAAAAAGAAATTTTCCTCTGACGCGAAGCGTTACTTGTGGGATGAACCCTACCTTTATAAAATTTGTATGGATGGAATGATAAGGAGATGTATTCCTGAGGAGGAAGTGCAGAGTGTTATAAGTTTTTGCCATGACAAGGAAGCAGGAGGTCACCATGGAGCATCAAGAACTGAGAATCCCTTATAAAATTATGTAAGTGCTTGTGATCATTTTCAAAGGACAGGTAATATCTCCCGTCGAAATGAGATGCCCTTGAACAATATTCTTGTTTGTGAAATCTTTTATGTTTGGGGCATCGATTTCATGGGGCCTTTTCCTAAGTCTGTTAATAATTCCTACATACTTGTGGCTGTGGACTATGTGAGTAAATGGGTGGAAGCATGTGCATATTCAACTAATGATGCTCGGGTTGTTATTAAATTTATGAAAAAGTTTATATTCACTCATTTTGGAACACCTAGAGCTGTCATAAGTGATGGGGGGAAGCTGTAATAAACAATTCGAGCATTTGTTGAACAAATATGGTGTTACCCATAGGATTGCAACCCCCTACCACCCTCAAACTAGCGGCCAAGTGGAGGTCTCTAATAGAGAATTAAAACAGATTTTAGAAAAGACAGTTAGCACATCTAGAAGAGATTAGTCCTTAAAATTAGATGATGCACTTTGGGCTTACCGTACTGCATTCAAAACCCCAATAGGTATGTCTCCATATCAATTAGTTTTCGGTAAGGCTTGCCATCTACCCGTTGAGTTGGAACATAAAGTTTACTGGGCTATCAAATTTTTGAATTTTGATTTGAGTGATGCAGGTGATAAAAGAAAACTTCAGCTCAACGAAATAAAAGAATGGAGGAATCAAGCGTATGAGATTGCCCGGACTTACAAAGAAAGAACCAAAGCATGGCATGACTCCCGTATTGCAAGGAAGGAATTTAAGGAGGGAGACAAAGTTTTGCTCTTTAATTCTTGTCTCAAGCTATTTCCTGGAAAGTTGAAGACCAGGTGGAGTGGACCATTTGTAGTGGCTAAGGTATTTCCTCATGGAGCGCTGGAATTACACAATGGTAATGGAGGCGCATTCAAAGTGAATGGACAACATTTGACGGAATACATCGAAGGGGAGCAACCTATTCATTATAGGTCCACTCTTTCCTTGTAACAACCTGTTAGATAGTTTTGTATGCCCTTACCTTCAATCCGATTTGATGTACTTTTGATATCTAGTGTAAATAAATAAAGTGCATGTTTGATTCATGTTTTTTGGTATAATTCTGTGTAAGACCCTAAAACTGGACACTTGTAGAGACTCGTGTTAGTTTTAAATGTTCACAACCATTGGATAAGTCTGGAGAGATTTATCCTGCCAAGGCTGATACTGGTGTGCCACCAAGTGTTGGGATGGCCTGTCTCGGCCACCAGGGTAAGACCCAAGGCACATGCAGTATGGGATTACTCGAATCCTTGAACCGGACCAGATTTCCAGTATTGCCCTGGACCTTGGAGACAGATGGGCAAAACTGGAAAGTTACACCTGACCCCTAGACTCGATTATGACACTTCACTAGGTGTCAGATCGGGCTGTCTTTGATATGCCAATCAGTGAGATCCTTAGTGGGGATCGAAACCTGGGTATGTTGGGACAGTCTGAGAATTCATCTGAGTGGGTGATCATAGTGACAGGATCAGCCCCTTTGTCGGACAAAGGTAATGATCGGGAATGCACTCTCTCTGATGGAAACCAAACTGCCGGCAGTTGATTTCAATCGTTGGAATTTTGTTTTGCAAAATTAATATACATATATATATATATATATATATTTGTACGGTTTCAAAATGTTTGCAAATGGTTTTAATTCCTGGGATCCATGTGAGTGGAGAGTGCGGCACTGTTCTTTGTAGCCGAGGGAGAGGTCCTCTCTTGTCGGGCAGTGCTTGATCATTAAGGGCTGAGAGGTTAAGTGTAAGACCATTTAGGATAGTACCTGAAGGGCTAATCTTGCACCCGCCCACAGTCTCTATGTTTTTATAAGATGGCTTGGCCCAAGGACCACTTAATGTAAGTGTTGGGCCCATAGGGTCCATGTGATGGGCTCAGGGGTTTACTGAGCTTTTCAGTGAATTCGGCTAGGCCTTGTAATAAAGGCTGGGCCGAACCCATGAGGCTGGTGTGTAGATCAATGCTTGGGTACCACGCCATACAAAGAAGCCTAATTGGGCAGCAGATTGGAAACTAGTTAAGCACTGAACACTTAAATGGGCCAAAAGTCCATTTTGAGCTGGGTTGATATGATCACCCATCTATGGGGCGTATCTAGGATTAAAGTTAGAAAAGGATTGGGCCCTTTAACCTTATCCACTATGGGAGACCAAATTCAAATCAGATTTGAATCTGGTAACCTCCTGATAAGATCAGGAGTAAGCTAACTTAATCTGCAGATAGGATTAAGATCATCCCCTATCCAAATACTGATTTGGATTGAGATAACTCCTAATTAGGAGGTTTCTTAATCAAGAAGAAAAGAGGAGAAACCCTAAGAGAGATTAATATCAGATTTCGAGCCTAGGGTTTTGTGTAAGCAAGAAAGCATCCTGCGAATTGAGATTGGATCTCATACAGACTCCAGAAAGAAGAGAAGCTATTTAGCCATCTTCGTCCTAGGAGTTCTCCTCTAGCCGCCACCATTCTTTCTGACAAGATTCGATCTTTGAAGAAGAAAGTAATCAAGAAATCAGTTCTTGACATCAGTCTTGCAGAAAAGACTGAAAAAGATTTGGTGCTCAGAGTTTTCAGAGGATTCTTGCAAAGGATCCAGTGTGTAGGATGCACTTTGCTGGTTCCGTTCCACATACAGTTGTGTCATCTTCAGCAAGAGCGGATCTTGGTGTCCTCTTTGGGTGTGAACACCAACTTTGGGAGATACTGCTTCTCTGGATCAGGTATAATTCCTCCCTTCCCTTTTGGTTCAGATCTGATTCGATTATAGTTCAAGTAGGATCCTTGAATATTGTATTCTAAATTTAGGGAATACGATTCCCAGTTGAGAGAAGGTAGGAAAATTTTTGAAATTCGCCCACCCATTTCGCAGTCTTTATGGCGTCCATCAGATGGATCCTACCATTCTTTCAGTGGTATTGGAGCCATAGGTTCGAATCTTGAACCAAAAGAAAATCAGATCTGAACCTGCATAGATGGACAAAAGATGTTCTGCCAAGATTTGCATAGATTGTTTTCTTTATTTCAAGAAACTGTTTCTTGTTAAGGGCGATTGATCTGAAATTAATTTTGTTAAATCCAAAATTTATTTAGAACTGTTCTTTATTTATTTTGATTTAATGGACTGTTCGAACCTGGAGATCGCAATGCAGATTTGGCGCAGATGGTCTGCGCACCCTTTTTCCTTTTTATTCAATTCGGTTTGTAAATAATTTTTTTTTTATTTTCTAGACTGAATGTATAGGATTTGATCAAGAATGTAATTAATTAATAGAAATAGGATTTCTGTAATTTTTTTTTATTTTCTTGATTAAAGAAGAAGGAAGAAGAAGGCGGCACTGGAGATTTGTAGATGGAGAAATCGCTTTCTACGATTTGCAGTTTGACCTAAATTAGAACTATGGCGTAACTTTGTTCCCTCCAGCAAATATGAGTGCATGTGATAGGGAGATCCATATGATGGACTCTCTAAAGGCCTTCCGTCATTAGCACAATGATGGGTCCTTCAGTAATGAGGAAACGCACCATAAAATTGGGCTATCCATTTGCTGTTGGGTCTGTCAGAGTGTTTCATAAGATGATAGGGGCGTCATAGACCAATGTGGGAGAGGCTTCACCAGAAAATGGAAACTCTCTCATGGTACCTTGGCGTAACCTGAATATGATGGGTGACCACTCACTGGACATAAAGGTTTACTTGAAAACGGCTCTGAACCTTGTTTGACAGAGGCCAAAAGGGAAACTCATTCGATGAGTGGATATGATCCGTCACAGAAAGGTGGTGGGGTTATGCAACTGAAATAGTTGGCCTCACGCACCCTATGTGATTTCCCACATTTCCAGAGACTGAAACAGTTGGCCTCACTAGAAGAGGAACTATCCTGCCTACTTGGAATCTAAGAAAGGTAACGTCGAAACTTGTGTCATAGAAACTAATATGTTAGTTACTTCTGTGTCCTGGTGTGTTGACTCCGGGGCTTCAACTCATGCGTGTAACTCACTGCAGGGGTTCAAAGTTAGCAGAAGATTGAGTGAAGGTGAAGTGACACTATTCTTGGGAACGACTGCAAGTGTTGCTGCTGCGGAAATAGGAACTGTAGAATTAGTCTTTAGAGAAGGAGTGCTTGTACTTAAAGATTGTCTTTATGTACAGAACTTGAGAAGAAATTTAATTTTTGTTTCTAAACTGTGTGCTGATGGATATACTATTTATTTTAGTAATATGATTACTGTTAAACAGAATAACAAATTCATCGCATGCGGGGAACTGGAGAATGGTCTCTATGTTCTACATCCTTCTCGGGAAACTAACTTAACCGAAACTACGTCGGTCGAAAATCCCAAGAAAAGGAATCGTGATACAGTAAATCCCACGTGCCTTTGGCATTACCGACTTGGCCATATCGGTGTTGACCGAATCACAAGGCTGGTAAAGGATGGTCCTTTGGATTTTCTAACCGTAGAAAATCTTCCCACTTGTGAGCCTTGCCTACAAGGTAAGATGACTAAGCAGCCATTTGACGGTAAGCCTGAAAGATCTGCAGGCACACTTGACCTAATACATACTGATGTATGTGGTCCCTTGAGTGTTAGGACACGGAATCAACACGTGTATTTCATCACCTTTATAGATGATTTTTCACGATATGGTTATGTGTACCTAATGAGACACAGGTCTGAATCCTTTGAAAAGTTCAAAGAGTTCAGACAGGAAGTCGAGAAACAGTTAGGAAGAGAAATTAAGGCCCTTCGATCGGATCGAGGTGGCGAGTATCTCTCTGACGAATTCAGGGACTACTTAAAGGTCAGCAGGATAGTATCACAACTAGCTCCTCCTGCTACACCTCAACTCAACAGTGTTTCAGAGAGGAGGAATAGGACCTTGTTGGACATGGTCCGGTCACTTCTCGTACGCTCAGAATTACCCACATCCTTTTGGGGATATGCATTAGAGACCTCTATCTACGTGTTGAATCGGGTTCCAACCAAATCGGTTCCAAAAACTCCATATGAACTATGGACCGGAAAGAAGCCAAGTGTAAGACACTTGAAGATTTGGGGTTGTCCTACACATGTTAAAAGAACAAGTGCGGACAAGTTGGAGTCCAAAACCAGTTGTTGCCTATTTATAGGCTACCCAAAAGATTCGGTGGTTATCTATTCTATGACCCAAGTGAGCAGAAAGTGTTCTGTAGTCGAAACGCCCAATTCTTAGAAACCGAATACATCCTAGACACCCATCGTCAAGAAATAGTTCTTGATGTGGAGAGCTCAGGAGCAGTGAGAGATGTCCTACAAGTTCCAGGTAGTGACCAACCTAGAAGATCCACTCGGGTATCCAGACCACCAATTCGATATGGTTATGACCAGGATAGTTACTTGGTGGAAGCCTTGACTAGTGAGGAGGAACCCGTAACTTATGCAGAAGCTATGTTAGACATAGATTCCTAGAAGTGGGTGGAGGCCATGAGAGCTGAGATGGACTCGATGGAGACCAATGGAGTCTGGACTCTTGTAGATCCACCCTCCGGGGTAAAAGCAATTGGTTGCAAAGGGATCTACAAGAGGAAGAAGGGCCCTGATGGCAGGATTGAGACCTACAAAGCTCGTTTGGTGGCGAAAGGGTATACTTAGAAAGAAGGCATCGATTATAAGGAAACCTTTTCGCCCGTGGCCATGCTTAAATCCATTAGGATTCTGCTAGCTGTAGTAGCGTACCATGACTACGAGATTTGGCAGATGGATGTCAAAAACCGCGTTCCTGAATGGAGATCTTGGTGAAGATATCTACATGCAGCAGCCGCAAGGCTTCATTGCTGCTGGTCAGGAACACATGGTATGTAAACTTAATAGATCCATATATGGACTTGAGCAAGCTTCTAGGAGTTGGAACATCCGTTTTGATTCAGCAGTCAAAACGTTTGACTTTGAGTAGAATTCAGATGAACCCTGTGTTTACAAGAAGTCCAGTGGAGATAAGACCACCTTTTTGGTGTTGTACGTGGATGATATCCTACTCATTGAGAATGATGTAGGGATGTTGACTTCGGTCAAGGTATGGCTATCACAGCAGTTCTCCATGAAAGATCTTGGAGAAGCTTCATACATACTGGGTCTTCGACTCTATAGAGATAGATCAAAGTGGATAATTGGATTATCCTAGGCTACTTACATTGACAAAATTGTCAAAAGATACAATACGGAGAACTCCAAGAAAGGAAACGTTCGTTTCAGGCACGGAGTCACTCTCTCCAAGAAGATATCTCCAAAGACTTCTGAGGAGATTGAGCGCATGAGAGATGTTCCCTATGCCTCAGCCGTAGGGAGCATCATGTATGCCATGCTGTGCACTCGCCCGGACATTGCTCAGGCAATGAGTGTGGTAAGCAGATTCCAGGCCAACCCAGGGCAGCAGCATTGGACTGCTGTGCAGAACATACTCAAATACCTTCGAAGGACAAAAGAGTTTTGTCTGGTATTCGAGGGAGGTTCACTACAAGTTCTAGGGTATACTGATGCCGATTTCCAGTCGGATCCAGATGATAGAAAGTCTACATCTGGATATGTTTTCACGATAGGATCGTGTGCTATTTGCTGTAATAGCAACAAACAGGGGTCCACTGCAGATTCCACAACCGAGGCCAAGTACATTGCCGCAAGTGAAGCTGCCAAGGAAGCCGTGTGGATGAAGAAATTCATACACGAATTGAGAGTGATTCCGTCCAGCACATCACCCATCCGGTTGTTGTGTGAGAACAATGGAGCGATCGCCCAGGCTAAAGAGCCTCGGGCCCACTCGAAGTCAAAGCACATCAAGAGGAAGTACCACGTACTACGGGAGATCGTTGGTAGAGGGGACGTCTTAATTCAGAAGGTAGCATCAGCGGATAATGTGGAAAACCCATTGACTAAGCCACTAACACAGAAGGTGTTTGAGAAACACATGGAAAGTATGTGACTCCGGCTTGTACCAGATTGGACCTAAGTGCAAGTGGGAGCTGTTAGATAGTTTTGTATGCCCTTAGCTTCAATCCGATTTAACGTACTTTTGATATCTAGTGTAAATAAATAAAGTGCATGTTTGATTCATGTTGTTTGGTATAATTCTGTGTAAAACCCTAAAATTGGACACTTATAGAGATTCGTGTTAGTTTTAAATGTTCACAGCCATTAGATAAGTCTGGGGAGATTTATCCTGACAAGGTTGATATTGGTGTGCCACCAAGTGTTGGGATGGTCTATCTCGGCCACCAGGGTAAGACCCAAGGCACATGTAGTATGGGATTACTCGAATCCTTAAACCGGACCAGATTTCTAGTATTGCCCTGGACCTTGGAGACAGATGGGCAAAACTGGAAAGTTACACCTAACCCCTAGACTCGATTATGACACTTCACTAGGTGTCGAATTGGGCTGTCTTTGATATGCCAATCAGTGAGATCCTTAGTGGGGATCAAAACCTGGGTATGTTGGGACAGTCTGAGAATTCATCTGAGTGGGTGATCATAGTGACAGGATCAGCCCCTTTGTCAGACAAAGGTAATGATCGGGAAAGCACTCTCTCTGATGGAAACCAAACTGCCGGCAGTTGATTTCAATCGTTGGAATTTTGTTTTGAAAATTAATATATATATATATATATATATATATATATATATATATATATATATATATATATATTTGTATGATTTCAAAATGTTTGCAAATGGTTTTACTTCCCAGGATCCATGTGAGTGGAGAGTGTGGCACTGTTCCTTGCAGCCGAGGGAGAGGTCCTCTCTTGTCAGGCAGTGCTTGATCATTAAGGGCTGAGAGGTTAAGTGTAAGACCATTTGGGAGATACTACTTCTCTGGATCAGGTATAATTCCTCCCTTCCCTTTTGGTTCAGATCTGGTTCGATTATGGTTCAAGTAGGATCCTTGAATATTGTATTCTAAATTTAGGGAATACAATTCCCAGTTGAGAGGGTAGGAAAATTTTTGAAATTCGCCCACCCATTCCGCAGTCTTTATGGCGTCCATCAGATGGATCCTACCATTCTTTCACAACCGTGAAAGAAAGAGCAAAGTCAAGCTCACAACTTAAAAGGAGCGCTTGTGGGAGGCAACCCATCGAGTTCAATTATTTTTATTTATAGCTATGATTTTTGAAAATATTTTATAGCAACATGGTCGTGGTTTACATAAAGTGATATCCTGTTCTATTTCTAGCACAAACTAGATAGGGGACTTGAAGATGAATTAGATTTGAAGGAAGATCGAGATATCACTTCCACATCGAATGCACCTCCACGAGCTGATTACGGAGAAAAATTTGGTAGCCTATTTCGCATCTGTATGATTTCAACATTTCCCCTCACTTCGTTGTTTCGGGAAGTCCCCTTAAATTTTCCTATTTTACTCAAAGTTATGGGTGAGCTTGATACATTGGGGACAATGTATACATTAAGTGTGAGGGATGGAACTTGATAATTTTTGTGTTAACTCTAGCATGCTTTAATCGTCACTTTCTTTTAACCTTTCTTTTTGAAATTTCTGCTCCCTTGAAACTTATTTTTGAATGACTTCAAATTATCATGAATTATGTGCTTAGGTCGAATAGACAAGATAGGATGCAAGCATGAACAATTGAATTTTTTTTCTACGATAGGTACCTCATTATTATGAATGGTCAAATTAATATAAAAATGGTCAAGATTCAATACAAATTTAACCCTTATGTGAGCTTTTGAGCCAATTTTTCGATTGAGTGATTGTCAAACATGGTTTTGATTATTCTAGAACTTGCTTTGTTATTCATGTTGAGACCACATTAATGAGTTCATGGATTAGAATGAAAGTTGTAGTTCTCTTGAAGAAAGATAGTGCAAGTTGTTTTTATTTTCAAAAAAAAAAAAAAATCTGTGTGAGGTGGAGCATAAAATGCACTCACACTAAAAGCAAAAGAAAAGGGTGAGATGAAGCATAAGATGCACTCACCCCTAAAACCCCGAGCCCCATTTTTAATACATTGAACTCATGCTTAGTGGTGGAGATGTGATATATAAGCAAGCTTATGGTAATAACATTCCTTGTTTTGACTTGAGAGTCTAATAATACCTTAAACACCTTGAGTGCATAGAGTGAAAACCATGAGAGGGTATTTGAATCTTGTTGCATTTTAATTTTAAGAGAGATTGTTAAGACAATGAATGCTTATTTTAGTCCTAAAAAGTTCATTCTGTGAATTGCTTGTTTTCCTTGATTGTTGATTTGACTTGGGTTCATGAGGAATGGTGATTTGAGATTGTTCTTTGATGAGTTAAGAAGAAGAAAGAAGTGAAAAATGGAAAAATTATTAAGTTTGGATTAAGGTATGCTTGAGGACAAGAATCATGTTAAGTGTGGGGGAATTAGATAGAGTGCAAAGTGTATATATTAATTGTAGATAATTCCCTTTTATTTTGACAGAAATTGAGCTTAATTTATAAATTCTATTTAAATTTCATATTCAATGAAGTCAAATTAATGTTTCAAGTACGATGGGCTTGGAATTGAAGATTTGAATACCAATTGGTGGAAATGTCCATCTATGGCGCAAGTTGAAGTGAAGAGAGGAAGGAGGCGGCGAACAAAGAAAGGAGCGAATTGCCTGGCGGATTCACCCTAAGAATTTCCTTTTGAAAGGACAAGATGGCAGATTTGATCCATATCTAGATTCCTATTTTTGTGCTAAGAAGAGGAAGTTGTTTAGGAGAATTAAAATCCTATCCTATAGGAGATAATCTATAAGGAACCCTTATCTTTCAAGTATTATATAAAGAGAAGGGTTCCAAAAGAAAAAGGACATAGAGGAAGGCGGCAGAAAAGGAGAAGGAGACAAGCAAGGAGCTGGACGACGACAAGGAGAAGAGAAGCTCACCGATCTCAACCTCAAGGGTGACATCATGAGTTCTTTCTTGTACCTTGTTTGTTTAATTTCCTTTATCATGAACTAGTTTATTTGTAGCTAGGGCTATGGAAAGCCTAACCACGACCATGGATTGATTTTTATTTAATTTAACCAACTTGTTTTTATTTTCATATTGTCTATGAGTTATTATGCGCAATGCAATTGGGAGCTTGGCCACCTCTTAGTTGATTTGGTTTATGTGAATGAATCGGAAGGGGAATTCATATAATAGACTAAATAACTCATAGTGTGAATCGAATGGTATATAGGAATATATATGCATGATTCGTCTGATGATACAGATTTTTCATAGAACTTAGTGCACTTTCTATCTCGAGAACTCTAATAGAGGAATCAAAAGGTTACTTGATAGAAGTAGGTTTGATATATCTTGGAAGGGAATATTAAATAAATTAGGAAAAACTTCAACTTATGAAAAATAATAAATTATCTTGGTTAATTGAATAAATTGATGTTCATTGGAATGGTTAGGTGGACCAATAGTCCTGGCGCTTTCAAGTAGATCGTTGCAAGTTTAGTCATTGATTGCCTTTGTTTTTATTTCTTTTATCTTTAATTTTCAGTAATTAAATTTGCTAGATCCAAAATTTGGTTGTCCAAATAATTAAGGGAAATTATAGTTTTAGTACTTATTTTGTTAAATCCTCATGGGAACGATATCTTTATACTACTTGATAACTAGTGCACTTGCTAGGGTCGAACACTCTGGACAAGGTCACTGGACTGGGAGTGTCCAATCCTAGGGGGAATCACGGAAGGCTCTGAGAATGTGGCGCTCACCTAGGGGAGCAGGACACTCACCTGTTGGGCAGTGTGGGGTGTGGATAGTGATGGGACTCTGGATACAATAAGAGGAATGGTGAACTAGCCGATTGTCACCGAGGGTCGTTGGGGAGCAACTATCTACTGCTCTTGCCCCCCAGTGATGTTCATGTTACCCTTACCATTGAGGTTGAGACTGAGTTTGAGACTGTAATGAAATTGGGATGACCTTTTCGATCGTGTTCCTATAGATGGCGCCAATTGATTATGCGCAATTTGGAAGCTCCTAGCTGGAAGATGACCTGGACCTTAGTCATGTAGCAAGCTGGACCAAGCAGCAAGTCAGAGGATTAGAGCACCCAGGGCAGTTAACCCAGCGGGGTCGCTTCGATGCTTAAGTCAGAACTGTGTCGTGATTGCGAGCTAGAATCTGAGTACTAGAGAGCTTGGATGCAAGTAATCGCACGTACCTGGACCATGGAGGGGTTGATGCCATTATTTAGCAGAGTTATTGCGGGTCTTTCGGAACATTTCTGAGATCTGTGGCCTAAATGGACGAGATCCGTTTCCAATTTAGTCGGGGAGTAATGTATCAGTCAATGAACCTCATTATCGCCACCCAATTCGAACTGGGAGAAGATAAGGCTTGCCGTTATGCGGTATGATCTCGTAATATTCAAAGTCTGCTAGGAAGCTATTGGAATTTATTACGTGTCACTTCAAATCCTGGACCTCGAACTCGATTAGCCGCTTAGGTGGCTAGGCTCCCCTTGTTGAGTTGTCATCCTACAGGCAAATCGCGTCCACGTGACTTTTATTAACTAGGTCGTACCAAATTACTCATCAATATTTTTTTCAATTTTTCAGAAACTTGGTGTGTCCAGAAGCATGTCGTTTACTACTTCGGAACACAGTTGTAATATTTGTAAGCTCTCCGATTCTCAAAATAACTACAAGAGTAGTTAGTGGTGAGAAAGAGGTCTTATCCATAGGGAAGCGAGGGAAAAATCGTTACGAACTTTAATCCGGATAAAAGAACACAAAGGGAGGTTGCAGAATCACAAAACTTTAATTAATTAAATTGAAATTCATTAAAAATAAAATTTGAGCACTGTTGAAAATGAAAAGTGCATAAAAACAAATAAATAACATAAATAAATAAATAAAAGAAATTAAATAAAAGAAGTATGTAATCCGATCACAGGTAGCAATCTCTGGATCTTTCTTTTGACCCTTTAACTTCTCAAGCTAGGATGTCCGTCTTACTTGGCCGAATTCCAGATCTGCAAAAAAAGAAACAAAGCAAAAATTAAACTGAATAAAAGTAAATTTGTAGGAAGAAAAAAATCAGACTGGAAATTAAAGAATAGAAGTTAAATCTAAAATTGAATTAAAATGGTTGGGATCCAATTCTAGAGGTGGTAGTAGTGGCTTTAGCGAACTACAAGCAGGAACCCCTCCTCTTCCCTGGGAATTCTCCTCTTTCTCCACCCTTGAACTTCTCGATATTAGCCTTCCGTCTTACTTGGGAGCAGAATCCAACTCCTTCTCAGGAGCCCTTGGGTCCTTATTATAGGGAAGGGTGGATAAAACTGGGATTAGAGAGAAAGAGGGGAGCAGCAGCTGGGTTTTAGCAAAAATATGGGCGCCCTAGGGTTTAGAATGAAGGGTTGGGATGGTTCTAAGGTGATCCTAAGGTTAAGAAGAGAAGGAGAGGGCACCCAATATTTTGTTGGGCTGAGATTTGGGTGCCCAGAATTGGATGGTGGAGATTTAGGTGCCTAGGGCTGAAAGGTGGAGATTAAAAGGAATGAGTGGTGCCCTAGAGTGAATGGCTAATATAGAGAGTAGCATAGAGGGCTAAGATCCAATGGCTAAAGGCTGAATGGTGAGGATTAGAAGTTAGGTGGCGCCCTAGGGTTAGAATGCTAAAAAGGAGTGCCCAAGAATGAATGGTGGAGATTAGAAGGGATGAAAGGTGGAGATTAAGCAGCTAGGGTTTGGTAAGAATGAAAAGGAGTGGAAAGGCATCCTAGGGTTTGCTAAGGAGAGGGGAGTATGCTAATACAGTAGGAGGGGCGCCATTCTGGGTTTAGTAGATAGAAGGTGCCCTTCTATGCTTAGTTTTTCACACAAACACCCCCTCTCTCAGTTGGCCTTTACACAAGCTTCCCAAAAACTGTATTTCAGCCATGAAACTTCCCCAGTTTTCCACAAGATTTGCATAGAAACCCTTAGAGGTCACAATATTGAAATTAACTAGGAAAAGGGACATTTTGATTATTTTAAGACCTAAAATACCCCTGAAATTATGCCCTTAAGGCATCAAAATATAGAGTTATCACACCCCCCAACTTAACCATTGCTAGTCCCTTAGCAATGCAGTCTTAAAAATACACTGAGTAAAGAGGTTATTCCCATTGCAAGATCATCCCTAACAAAATTAGCCAAGTATCCTAATTTTAGAATTCTTAAACTTTGTATAGATCGGTATTGGGCTTATGGGGTAAAATTGTCTTGCTTTGAACATTACAAAAACTTGGCTTAAAAATCTTATATACCCTTCCATTTGTAGATTGTCTCGATAAGTTGAGATTGATTTTAATCAGACGGGTATTCTTCTTATCATTTCTGACAGTAGATTTCTACCCTTGAACTTGTGATGCACATTTATTTTTATTGCTACCTTCCACCATTTGACGCAAATCTCGACACTTGCCTTAGGTGAAGAGACTTGGTTACTAAGTGTTAGGTGATTGTCTTTGGCATTCCCTTTCCCGTTTGACGCAAATCTCGACACTTAACTTAGGTGAAGAGATCCAGTTACTAAGTCTAGGGTATCCATTGACCTTTTATTCTCTTTTTTTTCTCTTTTTTTTATTTTTCCTTTTTTTTGTGCAGAAACACAGTTTAGGGTAGTCCACTGTCTCTAACAATTTGATGATTTTTTTGTCTAATTTCTCAATCTTTCTCTTCTTATCTTTACAGGGGAAACTTGGGAGTATTTTCCAATTTCTAAATGGTTTTGACAATGTTCAAATAAGACCAATTTTGACTCCTATCACTTGGTTACCAATTTCTACAATTTTTAGTATTCTTCTATTAGTTTCCTCAACTTTTTCTGTTTGAAAATCTCTTTTAATGGAAATAATTTTTTAAATTTTCTGTGAAATTTTTAGTTCTGCATTTCTAAAGGCTTAGCTTCAATTTTTTTTCAAGTTTTCTCTCTCTCTTTCCTCACCCCCAACTTAAGTGCCATTATCCCTAACGGCATGACTAGGATGTTGCAAAGGACTTGGGCCAAAGGAAACAATCAAGAGGTTTTTCCCGAGGGCTTCAAGGTCTGCCAACTGGTCTCGAATCAATAAAAGAAAAACTTTAATCCTAAAAACAACTGGAAACTACGTTGGGTTGCCTCCCAACTAGCATTAAGTTTAACGTCTTTAGCCGGACACATTCACACACTTCTTTCATCTACACTCTTAGACTCGCTTTCTTCTTCACACAGACAGGGCTCAGATTGGGCTAACCAAGGGTCAGACAGGGCATCTAAAAGGTCATCCACTATATTTACCTTGAACTCATCTTCCCCTAGCTTTGGATACTTAGTGACACTAAATATATTTAGCTAGACTTTTTGCTCCACAAATGAAATGACATTTCTCCCGATTTACAGTTGATATTTGCATTGGCCATTGCTAGAAATGGACGTCCTAAGATCATCAGGTTATGGTTTAGTTCCTCTGTTTGGGTCATGTCTAGGACGACAAAATCCACTGGGAAGTAACAATCCTCTATCCTGACAATGACGTCCTCAATAACACCTCAAGGAGTCTTCACTGACCGATTAGTGAGTTGTAGAATTATCGGGGTAGGTTTTAACTCGTCGTTCCAAAACCTGTCGTAAATACTAGAAGGAAGCAGATTCACACTGGCCCCAAGATCCAATAGGGCCCGATCGAAAGTGATTCCAGAGATGACACAACTTGTGAGAGGAGCACCAGGTTCTTTCATTTTCTGGGGCATTTGGTTTAGGAGATCCACACTAACATCTGCCGAGACCATCACCTTTTGTAGGGCCAGCTGTGGCTCCCTCTTTTGAGTGCATAGCTTTTTCAAGAACTTGGCGTAGGCCGAGACATGTTGGATCGCGTCAAGGAGAGTGATGTTGATATGGACTTGCTTGAATAACTCCTTGATCTCCTCGTTGTGAGTCTCTTTCATCTTCTACACCAGCTTGGCTGTGAGTGTGGTTGGAAAGGGAACTACAGGTTGGTTCACTATAGGCTCTTCTACTAAATTTTACTTTCCTTTTTCTTTCCCCCCAACTTATGGTCTTCTTGCTCATTTTCTTCTTCACTGATGTTTTCAACATTCTTTTTCTCATACGGGTCCTCTAAAATCCTCCCACTCCTTAAGGTTGTAATAGCCTTGGTACTTTCAAAATGAGGGTTCTTAGGAGGTGGTTGAATCTGCTGTGGAGGAAAACCCAATGGCTGATTTCTAGGATTTGCAACCGGTTGACTCAGTAGTTGCCCTAGTTCTCTCCTCGCCTTGGCTTCAACTAGCTGTCCTATTTTGCTCTCTAATCTATCAATAGACTGCTACTGAGTTAGAATCAGCTGTTGAAGCTGCATGAATTGGTCATCAACTATACGGGTCTGAGGAGGTTGTGGGTAAGCCTGATAAGGTTGGACCAGTTGGTTCCTAGGGTACATCTGCTAGAATTGACTCTGCACTTGTGGCCTCTGAAATTGATGGGCCATGGAGTTAGATGGGTGGTATTGCTATTGGGACTGTGTGTAGGTTTGACATGGTTAAGCTAGTTGAGTCCCAGGGTAATCATTGTACTCCTAGTGAGTCTGGGCTTCAAACCATTTAGAGTACACATCTGGTAGGGGGTTTCTTGGGCTTGGGACCCAAAAGTGAAGTCGGGCTGATTTTCCCACCCAGGGTTATATGGGTGAAAGAATGGGTTAGCATTGGGTTGGAAAAATCTATTGGCCGCATGTACTTGGTCTGGAATGATTGGTTGACATGGACCCGCCGCAGGACAGTGGCTAACATGATGGGCTGGGCTTGTATAGATGAAACATGTTGGATAGGATGACAAGGTTGGGTAAGGGTCACTTTGTTGATGAAATGCAAGGACTTGATCAAGTGTTTGGGCCATCCCATTAATCTTATCTAGTTGTTGAGACACATGATTCCAATCTATCTGTGGCTTAGGTTGGAAGTAGTTTCTCATTCCACAAACTCTGTCCATTGAATTCATTTTATTTTGTTTTAACCCCCTTTTTCTTTTTCTTTTTATTTAAATTTGAAATTTAAATTTTGAGATTTAATTTCAAGTTTAGATTTTGAAATTTAAATTCTACAATTTAAACTCAAATTTGAAATTTTTTGATTTTCTCTTTTTTTTAATTTGAAATTTGAAATTTAAATTTTAGATTTTGAAATTTAAATTCCTGAAATTTAAATTCAAATTTTAATTTTTTAAATTTAAAAAAATGCAAGAAATTCAAACACATGACCTACGGGCTGACCTAAGGTTTCCTAAACTAGTGGTTCAACCCATGTGAATCCTTTTAGGTTCACTTGGAATTACACCACTTCCTTTGGTTAGCTAGGTAAGAGGTGGGGATGTGGGAGGTTTCCCTTGCTCTCGCAAGGACCTAATTAAGTAACCACAAAACCCGCTTAGGCTTAGCCGTTTAACCTCTTTCCTTAGACACCAACCACCAGTTACGGAAAGTAATCACAAGTTTCCCAAAGATTCAACACACTTTTGAACCAAATGTGAGACTCCCTAAAGGATCTTTCTATCCAATTTTTAAATTAGGGTTTAGGGTGAACCGCACGTGAAAGGATGGTGGTTTTTGGGCCAAGAAAGGGTGATGAAAGCCCCACATTATCTTATTTAAGTTGGATTGCCCTTAAATGAATTAACGAAAAAAAAACACAATAAACAAAATAAATGCAACTAATTATAATGCATGAACAATTATTTCTAATATGCAATTCAACAATTTAACATAAAATAATAAAATAAACTAAACAAAAGAAGCAATTAAAATAATAATAAAAAAGAAAACCTAACACATTCACAACTAACAAGATAATTTCAACAATTAAATAATCCTATATGATGCATGCTCTAGCATATCAAACCCTAAATGTTGGAAGGCAAATGCAAAAAAAAATTAAAATATTAATTAAATTTCTATTTTTGCAAATATTTTATTTAATTTTTAATTTTTTAATTTTTTTTTAAATTCGAAATTTGAAATTAAAATTTTTCAGTTCAAATTCAAATTCAGATTCAAATTAAAATTTAACTTTAAATTCAAATTTTGAAATTTAAACTCAAATTAAAAAATTTGAATAATTTTCTATTATCAATTAATTATTCAATTAAATAACTAATAAAAGGGAAATTAAATAAAGCAACAAATAATTACAGCAAACAGAAAATAAAAGGATTAATTTTGCTAAAAAAAATTAACAACTACAAAAAATAAATTCTAACAAGAAAAATCGCTACTTGAAGAATTAAATAGAAAATAAAAAAAGAAGATTATGCTGCAAAAAAAATAAAATAAAATAAATGAAGTGATTTAAAAAATGAACCTAATAAAACAGAAATTCGCTCAAGAAATTAAAATAAAGAAAAAATAGATCTAAAAACAAAACAAAAGAAAAATAATACTAAGAAAAATAATAAACTAAATCGGATCTATATAAAAAAACTAAAAATTCAAAAATCATTATTTTACCAAAAAAGAATTCGGAAATAAAAACAAAAATAAAATGGGACGACTACACTTGAAACACAATCCAATTTCTCTTCTCTTCTCTTTTCTTCTACAGTCCAACAATGCTCTGGTACCCCACCTTTTGCTATTACGTCCTACAAAATCAAAGGGAAACAAGAATTAAAATGAGATTACAAATCAAGTAATCAAACGAAAATAAAAAAAATAATGAAACAGATCCAAACAAAGCAAGTAAAAATTTTCTCCGTTGCTTCCCCAACAACGGCACCAAAAACTTGGTGTGTCCGGAAGCGTGTCATTAACCACTTTGGAACACCAGTTTTAATATTTATAAATTTTTTTCCAATTCTCAAACAATTACAAATGCAGTAAATGGTGAGAATGGGTCGTATCCATAGGAAAGCGAGGGAAAAATCGTTATTTACTTAAATCCGGGAAAGAGAACACAATTGAGAGTTGCAAAAACACAAAATTTAATTAATTAAAATAAAATTCGAACAGTGCTGGAAGTGAAAAGTGCAAAAAAAAATAAAAAATAGAAATAAATAAATAAATAAAAGGAACAAAATAAAAAGTCTGTAATCCGATCAGAGGTAGCAATCTCCGGACCTCTTCCTCTACCCTTGAACTTCTCAAGATTAGCCTTCCATCTTACGTGGGGGCAGAATCCAACCCTTTCTCAGGAGCCCTTGGGTCCTTTTTATAAAGAAGGGTGGATAAAACTGGGATTAGAGAGAAAGAGGAGGGCAACAACTGGGTTTTAGCAAAAATATGGGCGCCCTAGGGTTTAGAATGAAGGGTTAGGATGGTTCTAAGGTGATCCTAAGGCTGAGAAGAGAAGGAGAGGGCGCCCAATATTATGTAGGGCTAATATTTGGGCGCCCAGAATTGGATGGTGGAGATTTGGGTGTCTAGGGCTGAAAGGTGGAGGCCCCTCTTGTTCTCAGTTTTTCACAAAAACACCCCCTCTCTCAGCTGGCCTTTACACTAGCTTCCCAAAAACTGCATTTCAGCCATGAAACTTCCACAGTTTTCTACAAGATTTGTACAGAGACTCTCAGAGGTCACAATATTGAAATTAATTGGGAAAAGGGACATTTTGATTATTCTAAAGCCTAAAATACCCCTGAAATGATGCCCTTAAGGCATCAAAATGTAGAATTATCAATGAGACATTGCAATAACATCGGCAAGTTCATGGCACTACAACATAAGTACCAAATCACAAAATGCCACAAAACACACCCAACACCATGCCTACAAAAAAGTCTATATGCTACCATATCTACTTCGCTACCTGACTTGACATCGCAAAAGGTTACTAAGGTGATGCCCAATGTTGTAGTGACATCGAATCATTCGCAGTGCCATTCCCAGGTACTTAGATGCCACACCATGTGACAACGGTAAGCTTCTAGAGGGGGTTGTAGCTACAAACATTCTTACATGAGGACTCCAAAGGCAAGGACTCCCCACCCTAGGAGATTCTCATGGACATGTGATGAAACCCCAAGTTTCTTGTTTTAGACCTAACAAATTCTAACTGCCTTTCCAAAGCGGGGAAGCTTCCCTCTGTCGTCTTCCTTGTTCCCTTTAATAGCCATTCTTCTCTCTCTCTCTCTCTCTCTCTCTCTCTATATATATATATATATATATATATATAAGATAATCCTAAGATCATTATGAGAGCTGTAGAATCCAGATTTTTGCCTCTTTTAGTGTCCCCCTCCCTTCTTTAGCCTTTGCCCTTGCATCTTCACCTTACCTGATTTACTGAAGATATATGTTCCACTTCCAACAACTCTACAAGCATGTTCAACCCACCATGAATGTTGTTTCAGAATTTCCTAAGATGCTTAATGTCATACATAGTAGGGAAAATTCATGTTTATTAAGTTGAAGAATCCCGCTTATGTATCTTGCAAATTTTGGCACATTATGAACTTAAGCAAGTAGCAAATTGCCAAAATCATATCCATTATGATAGGTCATTGAATGCATGCTTTGATTCATAGATATTGAATTTAGGAGACTATCTTTCTCTTTGATGAAGAAAAGTATAGAAAGGGAGGAAAACTTATTCTTTATAAGGTGTGTGTAGACACCTCATTTTTGCACCCTTCAGTCTTTCTGTAGCACTTTAAGCTTCAAGCATGCTTCAACTAACCTCTCAGCCGACTTGGGGGCATTTTTGGAATTTTATAAAGTTGGGGCCTCAAAAATCTAAAACCATAGGTACGTAAATCCCAAAAATTTGAATCTGACGACACCAAGGTCACTTAAATCCAACACCATTTACCCCTTCATCCTAAGACAAAGTCGGAATTGATTCCAATCGTCCGATTAGAGTCATCTTGATCTTGAACCTCATTTCACATCAAATCATAAATCCAAAACCATAGGTATGTAGATCCCAAAAGTCCAAATCTGATGACACCAAGATGACCCGATTTTGACACTATTTACCCCTTTAGACTAACACCCAAAGTCGAAACCGATTTCGATCGTCTGATCGGACTCATTTTGATCATGAACCTTATTTCATGTCAAATCAGAAATCCAAAACCATAGGTACATATAAACTGAAAATCCAAACCCAACAACACCAAGATCGCCCAAATCCGACACCATTTACGCCTTCATCTTAAGATCCGAAGTCGAAATTGATTTTGATCGTCCGATCGGGATCATTTTTATCCTGAGCCATATCCACATGAAATATGAAATCCAACCTTATAGATGGATAGATCTCAAAACTCTGAGTTCAACGATACTAAGATCGTTTGATTCTAACATCATTAACCCCTCCATCTTGAGACCTGAAGCTAAACTCAATATGGGCCTTCCGTTTAGAATCCTCTTCACTACAACTTCGAACCTAGGACATCCCACGACCAGATACTTCCTCTAAGCCTCTAGAACCATCTTAAAAATCCTAGATTTGACTAGTTAGGAGCCTCCAATCAATCAAGCGAATCACCTAAACTTGGAATGTCCAATTTAGGTAAATTGGTGAAATCTTCCACTTAATGTCTTGATTGATTGAGAGGATCTCTCTCAAAGCTGTCTTAACACCCCCTTCCCTAAATCAATCTCCCTCCAATTACCCTTTAAACCTCAACTGTTGATCTTTATAGGCTCCCTATCTCAGCCTTCCATTCCCCTCTAAAACCCTTCTAAAAAATCTATAAATCCCCCCCCCCCTTTCTCACATTCTAGACACACAATCTAGCTTAGGGAGAGAACTTTACCCCCCATTAGCCGAGAGAATAACCCCCTTCAGCTCCAAGTTTCCCAAACCCACATCCTAGACTCACTCTCCACCATCTCTCACGTCCTTAGTGTTAGACAGTGTATGCCCTTAGCTCCAATCAGTATGATGTACCTTATGACATTTAATGTAAATGAATAAAGTACATATTTGATTCATGTTATTGTGGTGTGTTTATGTGTAATACCCTTAAATTAAACACATATGAGACTCGTGTTAGTTTGGAATATTCATAGTCGTTTGATAGATTTGGGGAGATTTATCCTGCCAAGGCTGACACTAATGTGCTGCCAAGTTGGTTGGGGTGACCTGTCTCAGCTGCCAGGGTGAGACCTAAGGTACATGCAGTATGTGCTTTCCTGAAACCCTGAACCATACCAGAATTCCAGTATTGCCCTGGACCTTGGAGATATATAGGCAAAACTAGAATGTTACACCTGACCCCTAGACTCGATTATGATACTGCACTAGGTGTCGGATTGGGCTGTCTTTGATATGCCAATCAGTGAGATCCTTAGAGAGGGTCAAAACCTGGATATGTTGGGACAGTCCAAGAATTCATCTGAGTGGGTGATCATAGTGACAGGATCAACCCCTTTGTCGGACAAAGTGAATGATCAGGGATGCACTCTCTTTGATGGAAACCAAAGTTGCCGGTAGCCGATTTCAATCATTGAAATTTGTTTTTGCAAAATATATTTATATAGAGATGTATATATATATATTATGGTTTCAAAATGTTTGCAAAAGGTTTTAATTCCCGGGATCCATGTGAGTAGAGAGTGCAGCACTGTTCCTTGTAGTCGAGAGAGAGGTCCTCTCTTGTCGGGCAGTGTTTGATCATTATGGGCTGAGAGGTTAAGTATAAGACCATTGAGGGTAATACCTGATGGGCTAATCTTGCATCTACCCACAGTCCTTGGGTTTTTATAAGGTGGCTTGACCCAGGGACCACTTAGTGTAAGTGTTGGGCCCATTAAGAGCCCATGGTGATGGGCTCAGGGGTTCACTGTTTCCTATAGTGAATTCGGCCAGGCCTTGTAACAGAGGCTGGGCTGAACCCATGTGGTTGATGTGTAGATCAATGTTTGGGTCCCACGCCATATAAGGATACCCAACTGGGCAGCAGTTTGGAGGAAAAGTGAGCACATGGACTTAATGGGCCTAAAGCCCAATTTGAATTGGTATAATATGATTATTTAAAGGATGGGTGATTCTGGGATTTAGATCAGCAGATAGGATAGGGAGTTATCCCTATCCACTCAAAGAGTCCATATCCAAATAAAGATTTGGATTAGGAAACTCCTAATAAGATTAGGAGGGCTGATCTTTATCTGCAGATAAGATAAGGGTTTATCTTTATCTCTTAAAGAGAGTCCAGATCCAAATAAGATTTGGATTAGGAAACTCCTAATGGGATTGGGAGAAGCTCTCTTTAAGGCTATAAATAGAGGAGGAGGGCGAACTCTACTACACCCAACAAGATTTACAGATCCAAGAGAGAAGACAACTCTAGTGAGACTGATGCCATCTTCTGATCTTGCCTCCTTCTACTGCTGCCGCCATAGCCAATTCGATCTCCACCTGTAGGAGCGATCAAGAAGCGTTCTTGATATCAGTTTTTTGGTGAAAAACTGATTTGAAGTCGTGCTCACTCACCCTCCATCGAATTCTTACTGAAAAGTTTGGTTCTTACTGAAGAACCACCTACTAATTCTGCTCCACCCTACACTGTGTCATCTTCAGTGGGAGCAGTCTTTGGCGTTTTCCTTGGGCGTGAACACCTTCGTTGAGAGTTATTGTTACTCTGTATCATGTACATCCCTCTCCTACCTTTTGGTTTTAGATCTGGTCCAGTTTAGGTTCAAGATTGATCATTGAAAATGCATTTTCTAAAATAAGGAATGTGATTCCCATATGAGAGAGAGAGAGAAATTTTTGAAATTTCGCCCTACCTACCTGCAGGGTTCAGCTATCCATATGATGGATCTCTCATTCCTTCACTTAAAGCCCCCATCCGTATTACAATCCAAGAAACCCTTAGATTGTGCATACATCCCAGAGACAAATCATGAACCATTCTTGAAGCGACAATGATGCAACAGAATTATAGTCATACAACAGCAACCCTACATAACTTGGGCTACATACCATACACACAAACAACTACATGACTGTCTCATATTCTCCTTGAAGGAGTTTGAAAGTCAACGAAGCTGTTGGGGTCGTGCAAAGACCTATGGTACGACGCCCAAGCACAAGGATTTGGAAGGGGATACATAGAAAGACCTCCATTAATTTTCTTATTCATTGAGCCACGGTTCAGGTAAATTTCGGACTTCATTTCCCAATCATTATTGCTGTCATGTTTCTGTAGTAATATTCATATCAGCTTGATTTGTTTAACAACATATGTTTCTTATTCATTGAGCCACGGGTTCAGGTAAGTTTCGGACTTCATTTCCCAACCATTATTGCTGTCATGTTTTTGTGGTAATATTCATATCAGCTTGATTTGTTTAACAACATTTGTTTAACAACATATGTTTAACAACATATGTTTCTTATTCATTGAGCCACGGGTTCAGGTAAGTTTCGGACTTCATTTCCCAACCATTATTGCTGTCATGTTTTTGTGGTAATATTCATATCAGCTTGATTTGTTTAACAACATATGTTTCTGTTAGGTGTTGGATGTAGTTTTAGCTACTTGTGGGTGCATGCAAAGTGGAGAAAATGATCTAGAACAAAGGACTTACATGCACTAGATTGAAGTAAAGCAGAGAGCAAAAACAGAACAAGAGAAGATTGAAATCTTCTTCTTCTTACGTATTTTGGTTTTCTTGCAAGAGTAATACAAGAAGATGGTTTCTTGAGCAAGCCAAATAGAAGCTTCTTCTATTCACTTCTTACAACTAACCTAGGTTAAACAAAAAATGAAAAACCCAACTAAAGTTACTTTTTACATGTTGTAGAAGAAGACAAAATAACATAAAGCATTTTAACTTTTTTGCAAATTAACCTCAACATTCTTTAATGTGTTGTTATTGGACTCTTAATGCTTCTCTTAATTCTTCAAAATTTTCTTTTTCTAATGGCTTGGTGAAAATATCAACTAATTGCTCTTGGGTCCTGCAATACACTCAATTTCTCCATCTTCAATGGCATTTGAATGAAGTGATGTTTGAAAGCATTGTGCTTGATTCTGTTATGATAATGCAGGTTCTTTGACATAGCAATGGCAGATTTGTTGTCACAATGAATTTTTGTTACATCTTGCTTTTTATTAATATTTTCCATAATTCTCCTAAGCCAAATTGTTTGAGATGGTGTCATTGAGACTGGAACATAATATGCTTTTGTTGAAAATCGAGCCACTGATTTTTGCTTCTTTGAACACCAAGAAAACACACCACCACCAAAGGAAAAACAATAACCAGAGGTGCTCTTCATGTCATCAGCACATCCTCCCCAATCACTGCCAGTCTATCACAAAAACCAACCAATATCACTTCATTTCCTTTGTCATATTTAATTCCATAATCCATGGTGCCTTGTACATACCTTAACACTCTTTTTGCAAGTCCCAAATGAATGTAATTAGGGTTGTTCGTAAATCTGGACAGTAAAGTTGCAGCAAACATAATGTTAGGCCTTATAGCAGTGAGATAAAACAAGTTTCCAACCAAGCTTCTATACAAGGTTTCATCCACCTTCTTACCACCATCTTCCTTCATTAATTTTTCATTAACAACTAGTAGAGTAGATATAGGTTTGCATCCAAACATTTTGAATTTTTTGAGAACTTTTTCAACATACTTACTTTGACAAATGAATCCACCATCATCACCTTGATAAATTTCAATACCAAGAAAGTGATGTAACAGTTCCATATCACTCATTTCATATTTTTTCACCATTTCATTTATGAAATCTTCAATCGTTTTCATATTGTTTCCAGTAAAAACCAAATCATCAACATAAAGAGCAACAATGAGAATATCATCCATACCTTGTTTCTTCACATACAAAGTAGGCTCACTCTTGCTTTTCATGAATCATTTCTCAACAAAATATGCATCAATTTGACTATACCATACTCTTAAGGCTTGTTTTAACCCATATAGGGCCTTCTTCAACTTATACACCTTGTCTTCCTTTCATTGAATCACAAAGCCTTGTGGTTGTTCTACATACCCATCTTCTTTTAATTCTCCATTCAAGAAAGTTGATTTAACATTAAGTTGCCATAATAACCAACTTTTGAGAATTGGAAGTGAAGTGAAGTGAGAGTTTTAACAGTATCAACCGTGCTATGGGAGCAAAGGTTACAAAGTAATCAACACCAGGCTATTACGTATAGCCCTTAAGAACTAGCCTTGCTTTGTTTTTTTGCACAGAACCATCAGAATTATGCTTCACTTTGTAAACCCATTTAACACCAATCACTTCTTTGTTATTTGGTCTATCAACAAACTCCCAAGTTTTATTCTTTTCTATGATAAAAACTTTTTCTTCCATTGTTTTTTTCCAAGCTTCTTCCTTGATAGCTTCTTCAAAGCTTTCCGGTTCCACAATACAAAATTTGCACCTTGCATAAACATCACTTAAACTCCTCATTTTTCTTGGAGTTAAGCTAGATGGATGAGCTTAAACTTGGAGAAGATTGAGAAGTTCCTTCATCATTTTAATTTGTATTCTCTTCCAAATTAGACATGAGAATATGTTATTCTTCAATTTTTTCTTACTCCCAATTTCAAATACCTTTCTCATCAGACAACACATCTTTACCAATAATCATCTTGTTTGTTTTCAAACTGCACATCTTATAATCCTTTGACATAGAGCTATAGCCAACAAAAATATACTTCTCACTAGTTCCATCAAGCTTTGATCTCTTCTCTTTTGGAATTTGGGCATAGCATACACTACCAAACACTTTTAAATGTCTAATTGATGGCTTCCTTCCACTCTAAGTTTCTAATGGAGTCTTTCCTTTAATAGCAATAGTGGAGCATCGATTCTTCAAATACACAACTATGTTAACAGCTTCAATCCAAAAACTTTTGGGAATTTTCTTCTCATGTAGCATGGATTTAGCAGTCTTCATAACAATTTGATTCCTCCTCTCTGATACTCCATTTTGTTGAGAAGTATAATGAACTATAAATTGCCTTTCCATGCCTTCATCTTCACAAATTTTATCAAATTCATTGTACTCCTTGCCACAATCATTTCTCAATTTTTTAATGTAATAATCACTTTGTTTCTCAATGAGACATTTAAATTTCTTGAAAATAGTAAATACATCAGATTTTTGCCTCATTAAATAAACCCAAGTTATATGAGTATAACATCAATAAAAAGAATGAAATACCTATTTTGGGAATGAGAGGGAGTCCTCATGGGTCCACGCACATTGGTATGAATTAATTCCAACACTATGGTTGTCGGTGTTGCTTTCCAAGTTCACAACCTTCACAAACTTCATGCTTTTCTTCAATGTTTGGAAACCCTTGAACCATCTCCTTTTGTAATAACAACTTTAGCCCCTTGAAATTTAGGTGGCCAAATCTTCTATGCCATAGCCATGACTCATCAACCTCCTTGGCATTCATAATAACATTTTTTGCATAATTAAACACTAGAAGAAAGCGTTTATTTGTCTTCATTTTCAAAATTTTCACCACATGTTTCTCATGGTTATAAATCATACAACCAAGATTTTCAAAATGGAGTGAATAACCATACTCCAAAAGTTGTCCAACACTAAGAAGATTCTCATTAAATTCAGGTACAAATAACCCATCATATACAAACTTTCTTCATTTATTTGTTTTAACACCAATTGTGCCTTTGCCTTTCACTTCAACAATTTCTCCATTTCCCAACTTCACTTTTGAGCTAAATGATGTGTCCTTGTCAAGAAAAAAATTTGGGTGCCTTATCATATGATTGTTATACCTGCTGTCCAAGAACCACACATTATTATTTTCCTTCGTGGCACTTTGACATGCATAAAATAAATTTCCTTCATCTTCTTTTTCTTCTTTAAAATTTGTTTTCTGATTGTTTTTCAATTTACAATCTTTTTGTAGATGCCCAAACTTTTTGCAAAATGACACTATGACTTTCCTTTAAGCCAACAATCCTTGTCAACATGGCTGCTTCTTTTGCAAATACAACACCGTTGTGATTACCCTTCATCACTATATTTTCTGTCAAAATTACCTCTACCTCTTCCTCTTCCTCTTCCTCTTGCATATCTATGGCGTGCTGTCGTAGGCACCCAAAAATAAACCTCTACTCGTAAAGATGGAATGTAGTAGTGCGAGTAGGGATTGTTCCCACAAAGAGTATCTAACCCAAATTATGTGCTACGTGAATCAAAGATGAAGGGGGGTGTATGTAACGAAAAACAAATTTAAAATAAGGAAAATCAGAATTAATAAAGAACACAATTTAAATGAGAATTTAGGTATCTTTGAGTGCTAAAATTAATTAGGGAACAAATCTTGGTCTAGGATAGCATCCACCATTAGAATTACACTACTGCTCATTGATGCAAAGATAAATCAATTCAGAATTTGAATATTAATCTTAGGAATTAATTTCCTGCATCCTCTTATTATCATTTAATCGGAAAACAAGCGATCATCTTAACCCTTACTACTGAACAACCCCTAAACAAGCGTTAAAGATTTAATCCAGCAATAGCATTAAGAATTAGAGATCGATGAAGCTAAACAACACAAGCACAAGAGGTTGCATTTAATTTAGTCGACTGTTCTTCCTAAGATCTAACAATTTCTGACGCAGCAAACCATTAAAACCTAGTTGCTTCACAGATTAGAGGGATCAAACAATTACGGATTTGATATCTAATCTAGCAATAGATTGTAATGAATAATAAACTAGTAGGCCTTCGTAGCAATCAAACGAAACAGTCATAGATAAAAACGTAGAAGAACATTCGATATCCAAAGCATGAATTAAACAATAAAAACCAAATTAGATCTCACAGTTTGGTGGATTCTGATGCTTCTGCTTCCTTCGACCAAGTACAAGAGTTTAGCCATGCATGGTCATGGTGAAAACTCCTAAGAAAATCAGAGAATAGGGAAAAGGGCCGGAGAGAAGAGAAGAGAAGAGAAGAGAAGAGAAGAGAGGTTCGACTGCTCCCAGCCTGCTTCTTTCTCCCTTGCTTGCTGATTTCCTGTCTCCAAGGTTGAGTGGTGCCTTGGGTGCTAGTCTGCCCCCTTTATATAGACTTAGGTGGGAGCTGTCTCCTGCTCCTCTAAGGAGTTCTTTCTTCATTGGGAGTTTAGTTCTCTAATAGATAATGCCTAGATTAGATCTAATCTACTCCTATCTCCTAACTGGTAATCTTAATCTCTTTTATTCTTCTAGAAATACAATAGAAAATTGAATCTGATAGGACTCTTTGATGTTTCTTATTCTTGCATTCGTATTGGGCTTCTTCAACGAATTGGGCTGCTGCAAAGCTTCTCTGCGAATTGGGCTTCTGCTGCGAATTGGGCTTCTCTACGAATTGGCTAAGACTTCGGGCTCAATTTTGACCTCAATGTAGTCCAAATCTATCAAAACTCAAAACATGAAAGTTGTATAGTTTCTCCTTATGTTTCCAATACATCTTTAATCATCTCAATCGGAGTCCAGATGAGAGAGTTATGCCCAGATTACTACACAGCACCGAAACTGTGCAAAATTACCCGATTAGCCTTGTTTTTCACCCTACACCTTCTTTTGTGCCCTAAATCGAAATACAAGAATAGTGAGTCCAATTAGGCACTAAATAAGTGTAAAAGACTGAATATTAAGGGATAAAAATATGATAATTTTTATTCTCATCAAATCCCCCCACACTTAAACCTTGCCCGTCCTCGGGCAAGACAAAATTCATGCAAAAACAAAACAACAACTATCCTACCGATCTTTAAACTCAATCTTCCTTCATCGTTTTCCACAAATATCCTAGGTCGGTTATTGCGAACTATTAAGTCAACACAACCATGTTATACTCAACTCATCTATCAGCCAATCCCTTGTTTACTACTACAAACCAGGTAGTAAACTAGGGAAAACATTTTTACTTGCTCTCTTTTTTTTTTCCTTTGGTGGAAGTGAGTGCATTTTATGCTCCATCTCACAGTTAGGATTACTTGGTCAATAGGTGCATTTTATACTCCGGAAGTGAGTGCATTTTATGCTCCATCTCACAGTTAGGATTACTTGGTCAATAGGTGCATTTTATACTCCGCCCTACTAATTGAATTGTTGGATAGTAGGTGCATTTTATGCTCCATCCTACTATTGAATTTCTTGGTTGGTAGGTGCATTTTATGCTCCGTCCTACTAATTGAATTGTTTGGTAAAATATTTACCCTATTTACTTAAACCTTAATTTAGGACTAGCTTAAAAGGGATGGCTTCAGATGAATGGTGTACTCCTTGATCATATTTCTTTACTCAGTTCACAAGAATTTTCCCAGATATTGTTTCAATTGATTTTAAAAGAATTGAGTTTTTTATTTTATTTTATTTTATTTTTAAATGCAGAAAAACATGACCTAAATCAAATTTTAAAACACAACCTAAATTCTAACCTAAATCATAAATCCCCTCCCCCCACACTTAAAACTTACATTATCCCCAATGTAAGGTGAAATGCAAAGTAAGGGCAGAAAAAACTAAACTAGAAATGCAAAAACAAAAAGAAAAAGGAAAAACAAACTTCCCTATTTTTAATAATCATAAATCGGATCCTCTAACTCTCGTGGTTGCAGCTTTCGGTGTTCTCCCCTTTCATCCATCATGGGTGGGTTCAAATCTGGAATAGGGGCCTGCAAAACAGAGGGTAACGGTCTCCCATTAGAATTCGACAACATAATATAAGGAGCATTACCTGACTGTTGCAACTCTGGAGAATCATTCAATGTTGCAACCGTTACCTACAAATCAACATTCAACATTGGCCCCTTTTTCTCAAGATGCATACTAATGGCAATCTCTAACCCATCCTTCCCATCAAGTTTAAAAGCTTCTTGTGCTAAAAAATCAATCATATCAACAGAATGAACTGGATTATCATTAGTAGGATATTTCATTGCATCATAAATATTAAACTTGACAATCTTACCATCAAATTCCATGGTGAGTGTGCCACTATAAACATCTATCTTAGTTTTGGATGTTTTTAAGAATGGTCTTCCTAGCAAAATAGGAGTGATTTGATCATCATTATCCATATCAAGCACATAAAAATCAGCAGGAAAAACCAAATCATTTACTTTCACAAGAACATCCTCAACTACACCCTTGGGATAGGCATTAGATCTATCAGCTAATTGAATCATAACACCAGTTTTATTTAAAGGTCCAAGTTTCAAAGAAGCATATATAGAATATGGCATGACATTAATAGAAGCTCCTAAGTCTAACATGGCCTTCTCAATTCTAGTGTTACCTATCATGCAAGGGATAATGAACATACCTGGATCTTCGCACTTTGTAGGGAGATTTTTAATGACTGCAGAAACATTCTCCCCTACTCTCACCTTTTCGCATCATTTTAGTTTTTGTTTCCTCTTATGTGTACACAACTCTTTTAGGAATTTAGCATAATTAGGTACTTGCTTAAGAGCATTAAAAAGGGGGGTATTTGCCTCGCATCTACGGAAAGTTTCATAAAATTCTTTGAACTGCTCATCTTTCCTCATTCCTACTAAAGCATTAGGAAAATGAGGTACTAGTTTATAATCAAAAAGGGGAGGAAACTTATGCTTAGGTACTTTATCATCATCGGAAACGATGCCTTTCTCCTTTCCTTGATTTGACACTGCGAGGTCTACTCTTGCTAGAGTCTCAAACTCTTTACCACTTCTCAAAACGATGGCACTTACATTTTCTTTCAGATTCACAACCGCTTGAGAGGGTAATTTCCTCGACGTTGGATACTGACCCTCGCCTCTTGCTGAAATTGTTTCGTCTCCTGTTGAAATAACAAAGTATTAGTGGCAAGAGATTTAATAATATCCTCTAAAGACATACCTGAATCAGAAGTTTGGGCTGGCTGTTGTCTAAGGGGGTGCGACTGATATTGCTGGAAAGTTGGATGATACTGCGGGAAACTCGGGTGGTTCTATGGATTCCCATAGCTTAGATTGGGGTGATCCCTCCATCCCGGATTATACGTGCTCGAATAGGGATCATATTTCCTCTGTGGTTGCCCTAGAAAACCACCTACCACATTTACTTGCTCAACGGGCTCCTCTTAAAGAGTTGGGCACATATCAGTTGGATGCCCTACTATTGAACATATCCCACAAGCCTTCACCATTTGCATGTTACCTACAGCCATTTGATGAACAAGAGAGGTCAGACTTGCAATTTGTTGTTCTAGGGAAGAGATATTTACCTCGTTAGCATGCTTTGCTGGAGGGTTGAGCCTATAGCCGAATTGTTGAGAGTTGGCCGCCATATTAGCAATCAGATTTCTCATGGCCTCGGGGCTTTTATCCACTAAAGCCCCTCCACTAGCAGCATCGATCATGCTCCTATCAGTAGGTTGAAGTCCCTCATAAAAATATTGAATAAGTAGTTGTTCGCTGATTTGATGATGGGGATAACTTGCAAATAACTTCTTAAAGCGTTCCCAGTATTCATGTAGGGACTCCCCCATTGTATTGCCTTATTCCGCAGATTTTTTTTCTGATATTGGCCGCCCTTGAAGCTGGGAAGTACTTTTCTATGAATAGCCTCTTCATTTCGTTCCATGTGGTAACACTCTCGGAAGGTAGATAATTGAGCCAATCCTTAGACGAATCCTTCAAAGAAAACGGGAAGGCTCTCAGTTTGATTTGCTCTTCAGTTACCCCCATGGGTTTCATGCTCGTGCATACCACATGCAGCTCCTTCAAGTGCTTGTGAGGGTCCTCACCTGCAAGACCATGAAAAATGGGTAAGAGATGTATCAATCCAGATTTCAATTCAAAATTAACATCAGGATCTAAAGCAAGAAAAGTTATGCATAAGGGTTGCTGATTTAAATCCGGTGTAGCTAGCTCTTTCAGGATTCGATTTCTGGCCATGATGTCCTCTTCTCTCAAATCAGATCCACTAATAGATAGAGAATCAAAGGCTGGATCATTCTCCTCGGAATGTCTCCGAGCGTCCCTTCTTAACCTGCGCAAAGTCCCTTCTATTTCTGGATCGAACTGCAAATTACCTTTCTTAGAAAATCAGGTTACATGCATAAATTAAGGAAAACCCTAAACGACATACCATAAAAAAATAAAAATAATAAAAGAAAACCTAGAACGATTAAATAAATAAATAAATGAATAAAACAGAAAATAATCTATGCTAAAACGCAAACAATCAAAACGATCTATAGAAAAAGGGAAAAAAAATTTCTTTTCTTTTCAAAAATTTCAAGAACTAAACAATGATCACGAGAAGCACAAAACTGATTAGAATACTCCTCGACAACAGCGCCAAAATTTGGCATGTTGTCGTAGGCACCCAAAAATTAACCTCTACTCGTAAAGATGGAATGTAGTAGTGCGAGTAAGGATCGTTCCCACAGAAAGTATCTAACCCAAATTATGTGCTATGTGAATCAAAGATGGAGGGGGTGTATGTAACGAAAAACAGATTTTAAATAAGCAAAATCAGATCTAATAAAGAACGCAATTTAAATGAGAATTTAGGTAACTTCGAGTGCTGAAATTAATCAGAGAACAAATATTGGTCTAGGATAGCATCCACCATCAGAATTACACTACTGCTCATCGATGCAAAGATAAATCAATTCAGACTTTGAATATTCATCATAGGAATTAATTTCCTGCATCTTCCTACTATCAGTTAATCGGAAAACAAGCAACCCTCTTAACCCTTACTGTTGGAAAGTTTTTGTATGCCCTTAGCTTCAATCAGTTCTAATGTACTTTTGATATTTAATGTAAATAAATAAAGTACATGTTTGATTCATGTTGTGTGGTATACTTCTATGTAAGACCCTAAAACTGGACACTTAATGAGACTTGTGTTGGTTTTAAATGTTCACAGCCGTTTGATGAGTCTGGGGAGATTTATCCTGCCAAGGCTGACACTGGTGTGCTGCCAACTGTTGGGGTGGCTTGTCTCAGCCGCCAGGGTGAGATCCAAGGCATAGGCAATGTAAGATTATTTGAACCCTTGAACCGGACCAGATTTCTAGTATTGCCCTGGACCTTGGAGATTGATGGGCAAAACTGGAAAGTTACACCTGACCCCTAGACTTGATTATGGTACTGCACTAGGTGTCGGATTGGGCTGTCTTTGATATGCCAATCAGTGAGATCCTTAGCGGGGGTCAAAACCTAGGTATGTTGGGATAGTTTGAGAATTCATCTGAGTGGGTGATCATAGTGACGGGATCAGCCCCTTTGTCAAACAAATGTAATGATCGGGGATGCACTCTCTCTGATGGAAACCAAACTGACAGCAGTTGATTTCAATCGTTGGAATTTTGTTTTGCAAAATTTATATATATGATATATAGATATATATGGTTTCAAAATGTTTGCAAATGGTTTTAATTCCCGGGATCCATACGAGTAGAGAGTGCAGTACTGTTCCTTGCAGCCGAGGGAGAGGTCCTCTCTTGTCGGGTAGTGCTTGATCATTATGGGCTGAGAGGTTAAGTGTAAGGCCACTTAGGATAATACTTGATGGGCTAGTCTAATCTTGCATCTGCCCACAGTCCCTGTGTTTTTATAAGATGCTTGGCCCAGGGACCACTTAGTGTAAGTGTTGGGCCTATAGGGTCCATATGATGGGCTCAGGGGGTTCACTGGGCTCTCCAGTGAATTCGGCTAGGCCTTGTAATAGAGGCTGGGCTGAACCCATGTGGCTAGTGTGTAGATCAATGCTTGGGTCCCACGCCACACAAAGAAGCCCAACTAGGCAGCAGTTTGGAAGACTATTGAGCACTTGATTCATATTGGGCCTAAAGCCCATTTCAATCTGGGCTGATTTGATCAGTCACTAAAAGGGGGCGGATCTGAGATTAGGATGAGCCCAAAAGCTTATCTAATCTGCAGATAAGATTAAGAACAGTCCTAATCCAAATACTGATTTGGATGAGGGCAACTCCTAATATGATTAGGAGGTTTTCTTAATCATAAGCAAGTGGAGGAAACCCTAATTCGAATTACAAGAATTCGAACCCAAGGGGATTTCGCAGAGATAATCATCTGCATTCTGAAGATTAGATCTCAAAAACCCTAGAGGAGAAAAGCAGTTTGCCACTTTCTTCTCAAGCTCTCTTCTCCATCAGTTGCCGCCAACCACCACCAGTTCGATTTCTCTAAGAGGGAAAGATCAAGAAAGAGTTCTTGATATTAGTCTTTGCTGAAAGGCTGATTCAGTTTGGTGCTCATTGATTCCAAAGGATTCTTGTGAAGGATTCAGTGCGTAGGACGCACTTTGCTGGTTCTGTTCCACAGTTGCTGTGTCATCTTCAGTAGGAGCAGATCTTGGTGTCTTCTTTGGGCGTGAACACCAACTTTGGGAGATATTACTTCTCTGGATTAGATATAATCACTCCCCTCTCTTTTGGTTCAAATCTGGTTTGGTTTGGTTCAAGTAGGATCCTTGAATTTTGATTCTAAAATCAGGAAATACGATTCTCAATTGGAAGGAAGGTAGGAAATTTTTGAAATTCGCCCACCCATTCCGCAACAGTTTTGGCGTCCATAGGATGGATCCTCCCATCCCTTTCACTTACTACTAAACAACCCATAAACAAGCGTTAAAGATTTAATCCAGCAATAGCATTAAGCATTAGAGATCGATGAAGCTAAACAACACAAGCACAAGCGGTTGCATTTAATTTAGTCGACTGTTCTTCCTAAGATCTAACAATTTCTGACGCAGCAAATCATTAAACCCTAGTTGCTTTGCAGATTAGAGGGATCAAACAATTACGGATTTGATATCTAATCTAGCAATAGATTGTAACGAATAATAAACTAGTAGGCCTTCCTAGCAATCAAACGAAACAGTCATAGATATAAACATAGAAGAACATTCGATATCCAAAGCATGAATTAAACAATAAAAACCAAATTAGATCTCATAGTTTGGTGGATTCTGAGGCTTTTGCTTCCTTCGACCAAGTACAAGAGTTTAGCCACACATGGTCATGGTGAAAACTCCCAAGAAAATCAGAGAATAGGGAAGAGGGGTGGAGAGAAGAGAAGAGAAGAGAAGAAAGGTTCAGTTGCTCCCAATCTGCTTCTTTCTCCCTTGCTTTCTAATTTCCGATCTCCAAGGTTGAGTGGTGCTTTGGGTGCTAGTCCGCCCCCTTTATATAGACTTAGGAGGGAGCTGTCTCCTGCTCCTCTAAGGAGTTCTTTCTTCATTGGGAGTTTAGTTCTCTAATAGATAATGCCTAGATTAGATCTAATCTACTCCTATCTCCTAACTGGTAATCTTAATCTCTTTTATCCTTCTATAAATACAATAGAAAATTGAATCTGATAGGACTCTTTGATGTTTCTTATTCTTACATTCATATTGGGCTTCTTCAAGGAATTGGGTTGCTGCAAGGCTTCTCTGCGAATTGGGCTTCTGCTGTGAACTGGGCTTCTTTACGAATTGGCTTAGATTTCGGGCTCGATTTTGACCTCGATTCAGTCCGAATATATCAAAACTCAAAACTTAAAAGTTGTAGAGTGTTTTCTTATGTTTCCAATACATCTTTAATCATCTCAATCGGAGTCCAGATGGGAGAGTTATGCCCAGATTACTGCACGGCACCGAAACTGTGCAAAATTACCCGATTAGCCTTGTTTTTCACCCTACGCCTTCTTTCGTGCCCTAAATCGAAATACAAGAATAGTGAGTCCAATTATAAACTAAATAAGTGTAAAATACTGAATATTAAAGGATAAAAATATGATAATTTTTATTCTCATCAATCTACCTCCTCTATTGGAGTATCTTTTTCCATGTTCATGAGTTGAGGATGTCCCATCATGACCTTTGGATTTAACATTAAGCTTGAATTGGAATGCACTTTCTTTTGATTTTTCAAAGTGGTGTGCCAATCTTTGATCATTTGATTTTAGTGATGCCAACTCTTGAGCACTTAATTCAGTGAGATCCTTTGTTTCTTCATTGACAACCACAATAGGATCAAATTTCTTAGGTAAACTAATTAAAATCTTCTCAACAATCCTCCTATCATTAAAATTTTCACCATGTGCTTTCATCTAATTTATCAACTCTATAAATCTACCTGAAATAGTCATTTAAATTTTCATTTTCCTTCACTTTCATATTTTCAAAATCTTTTCTAAGAGATAAGAGTTTAACAATCCATACCATTTTTGTTTCCTTGAAATTCTTGCTAAAGTATATCACAGGCTTCCTTTGCCTTTTCAGTGCTCATTATCCTTGGAAAAAAAGATTTACTAACTCTTTGAATCTTTGAAAGTGATCTTGTATTCTTACTTCTCTTGTCATTCAGTTCTTTTTTGTTGAGCTACTGTGAGATTTGTTACATTTTCCGGTTCATCATATCCAAGAACAACAATATCCCATAAATCCAAATACAAAAGCAAGGTTTTAATTTTACACACCAGAAATCATAGTCTTCTCCATAAAAAATAGGAACTTGGACTGTGTTGAAATTAACATTAGTGTTGGCCATGATTTGTTCTCCACAATCAATTTTTCTTCAATTTTTCTTGCACCCAAACTTGTTCCAATGAACCTTGCAGCTCTTAAACCACTTGTTAGGTGTTGGCTGTAGTTTCAGCTACCTGTGGGTGTATGCAAAATGGAGAAAATGTTATAGAACAGAGGATTTACATGCAACAGATTGAAGTAAGGTAGAGAGAAAAAACAAAGCAAGAGTGTTAGACAGTTTTGTATGCCCTTAGCTTCAATCATTTTGATGTACTTTTGTTATTTAGTGGAAATAAATAAAGTGCATGTTTGATTCATGTTGTTTGGTTTAATTCTGTGTAAAACCCTAAAACTGGACATTTGTAGAGACTCATGTTAGTTTTAAATGTTCACAGCCGTTGGATAAGTCTGGGGAGATTTATCCTGCCAAGGCTGATACTGGTGTGCCACCAAGTGTTGGGATGGCCTGTCTCAGCCATCAGGGTAAGACCCGAGGCACATACAGCATGGGATTACTTGAATCCTTGAACCGGACCAGATTTCCAGTCTTGCCCTGGACCTTGGAGATAGATGGGCAAAACTGGAAAGTTACACCTGACCCCTAGACTCGATTATGACACTTCACTAGGTGTTGGATCAGGCTGCCTTTGATATGCCAATCAGTGAGATCCTTAGTGGGGATCAAAACCTGGGTATGTTGGGGCAGTTTGAGAATTCATCTGAGTGGGTGGTCATAGTGACAGAATCGGCCACTTTGTCGGACAAAGGGTAATGATCGGGAATGCACTCTCTCTGATGGAAACCAAACTGCCGGCAGTTGATTTCAATCGTTGGAATTTTGTTTTTGCAAAATTAATATATTTACATATATATGTACGGTTTCAAAATGTTTGCAAATGGTTTTAATTCCCGGGATCCATGTGAGAGGAGAGTGCGGCACTGTTCCTTGCAGCCGAGGGAGAGGTCCTCTCTTGTCGGGTAGTGCTTGATCATTAAGGGCTGAGAGGTTAAGTGTAAGACCATTTAGGATAATACCTGATGGGCTAATCTTGCACCTGCCCACAGTCCCTGGGTTTTTATAAGATGGCTTGGCCCAGGGACCACTTAATGTAAGTGTTGGGCCCATAGGGTTCATACGATGGACTCAAGGGGTTCATTGAGATTTTCAGTGAATTTGGCTGGGCCTTGTATTAAAGGCTGGGCCGAACCCATGTGGCTGGTGTGTAGATCAATGCTTGGGTCCCACGCCATACAAAGAAGCCCAACTGGGCAGCAGATTGGAAACTAATTAAACACTGAATGCTTAATGGGCCAAAAGCCCATTTCGAAGTGGGCTGATATGATCACCCATCAATGGGGCGAATTTGAGATTGAAGTTAGCAAAAAGGATTGGGCTCTTAGCCTTATCCACTCTTAGAGACCAAATTCAAATCAGATTTGAATCTGGTAACCTCCTGATAAGATCAGGAGTAAGCTAACTCTATCTGGGAAAGGGGTTAAGATTATCCCCTATCCAAATACTGATTTGGATTGGGATAACTCCTAATTAGGAGATTTCTTAATCAAGAAGAAAAGAGAGGAGATTTCGAATGAACCAAGAGAGAGAAATAAGATTTCGATCCAAGAGGTTCTGGTGAGCAAGAAAAGTTCCTGCGAATTGAGATTAGATCTCATTCTCTCCAGAAAAGAAAACAGTTCAGCCTTTTCGTTTCTGGAAATCTCCTCCTGCCGCCGCCATCTGCATTGTTGCAAGATTCGATCTTTGCAGAAAAGAAAGTCAAGAAACCAGTTCTTGACATCAGTCTTGCAAGAAAGACTGAAAGAATTCAGTGTTTAGTACATCCAGGGGATTCTTGTGAAGGATCCAGTGTGTAGGACGCACCCTGCTGGTTCTGTTCCATCCACAGCTGTGTCATCTTCAGCAGGGACAGATCTTGGAGCATTCTTTGGGCGTGAACACCAACTTTGGGAGATACTGCTTCTCCGGATCAGGTATAATCCTCCCATTTATCTTTTGGTACAGATCTGGTTTGATTAGGGTTCAAGTAGATCCTTGAATATTGTATTCTAAATTCAGGGAATATGATTCCCAGTTGGGAGAAGGTAGGAAATTTTTGAAATTCGCCCCACCCATTCCGCAACCTTTATGGCGTCCATTAGATGGCAAGAGAAGGGTTGAAATCTTCTTCTTCTTCTTGTTTTTCTTCTTCTTACGTATTCTGGTTTTCTTGCAAGAGTAATACAAGAAGATGGCTTCATGAGCAAGCCAAATAGAAGTTTCTTCTATACACTTCTTACAACTAGCCCAGGTTAAACAAAAAATGAAAAAGGCCCAACGAAAGTTACTTTTTACATGCTATAGAAGACCCAACTAAACTAAAAATAAACATAAAGCATTTTAACTTTTTTGCACATTAACCTTAATAGTTTTCTATTTTAATTGATTGACCTAGACCTGTCTAGTAATCTTTTGATTAGATTTACTATGTTGATTAGATCTTTAATGCTTAATGATGGGAGGTTTTCATTCGTTATCAAATAGTTTTTTTCTCTTTGGTGATTTGTTTTATATGAAAACATTTTGGAGAAGAAAGAGTTTCACTAGAATTCCTTAGGTTGATTTGTCTATTTCTTTTTTTTTTCCATTTCCCATTTTCGATTAGATGAAACTAGCCTAACTTCTTTCGTAGCTCAATTTTATCTGGCATTTAGTGATTTGATTCATTTTCTACTCTCATTCAGTTTATTTGCATTAGAATCATTAGGATCTCATACCATTATTAGTTTTGCACTTTAATTCCCAACTTTAATTTAAGTTATTTTCACAGAACATTTATTTAAAAAAGAGAAAAGTCTTTTCTTTCTCTGTCATGCATAATCCAATAGGCTTGCATCATACAAGTAAGATGCAATAGGAAGCAGCTAGTTTTCTCTGTTCATTTCTTCATTTTCCGGCCTTAGACCATCAGCATTAGCTTAGTCATCAACTACTTGCATTTCCACTTAATAACATCACCAAGGTTGTCCATTCTCTTAGGGTTTTCAAGGTAGGAGTTGAATATGCATCTAAACATTTCTACATAGGGTCAATCGGTGCATCTCATCTCCCATTGGACCATTTTGTTCTTGTTCCAAATGGCTCCTTCCCTATAGTTCCCATCCTAATAAACTTTTGCATAAGTCTCATAGTCATAGTTCAGCTTTTCCCATGTCATTCATTTCACTTTAATTAGGTTTTTTTTTTTTTATGTGTGCATGTTGCATTCATTTACCTTAGTCATTACATCCTAGAGTAGAAGAGTAGAGGATACCATTCTATTTTTAGTATTATCCCATGGTTATTCTTAAGTATGTCTAATCTTGCTCAAAAATTCTTGGTTATCAACACAGAAGAAAAACAACCTTTTGAGAAGAAATGACTGTTTAGAAAGTTGTAAAAATTCAAAAGAAAGTAGCAGAAATCAGAGTTCAAGAGGAGAGAAGAAGAAGAAGAAGGTGGCGACAACTTGGGTTCAGAGAGAGAGATTTTGGAACATAATCCCTTCTCTTACTCCCTTAGTTCTATTTCATTAAGTTAAACTTTAGTAATTTACAGAGAAGCCCCTAGTTGGTCAAAAAATTAAAAAGACATAACATAAGAAAGAATAAAGCCCAGATTAAGGCCCATTACAGCAAAAAACATAAAAGATAAAATGGATAAATAACCTATGTTCCATTCGGCCAATCTTCTCTACACTCCCTCTCAAGTTGAGCATAGATGTCAATCATGCCAAGCTTGCTAGTATCATGTTGAAGTTTAGCCTTGGGAATGCCCTTGGTGAGGAAATCAGCTAACTATCCTTCAGAGGTGATGAAAGGTAGACACACTTCTCCAGAAACCACTTTTTCTCGAATGAAGTGTCTATCAACTTCAATATGCTTAGTTCTGTCATGTTGCATTGGTTTGTGAGCAATGTTGATGGCGGCCTGATTATCACAGTATAACATCATTGGCTTATCATGCTCTATACTCAGTTCCTCTATCAAGGATCTAAGCCACAATAGTTCAGAAACTCCATGAGCCATGGCTCTGTATTCTGTTTCGGCTGAATATCGAGCAACAATTGATTGTTTTTTGCTTCTCCAAGAGACAATATTACCTGCCACCAAGCTATAGTACCCAGAGGTAGCTCTTCGGTCATCAATGTTTCTGGCCCAGTCAACATCTGTGTAGGCTTCAAGTTTCATATGTCCATGCTTAACAAATAGAATTCCCTTTCTAGGGGAGCCCTTCAAATAACACAGAATCTGCTATGCTGCTGCCATGTGAGTATCCCTGGGAGCATGCATGAACTGACTGATGCAACTGACAACATATGCAATGTCTAGTCGAGTCATGCATAGATAAATAAGTTTTCCAAGTAATCTTTGGAAGACTTCCTTATCTTCTAATAATATTCCATCTAAAGCAAAGAGTTTATGTCTCATATCGATAAGAGTAGCAACTAGTCTAGCAGCATCTTCCCTATTTCAGAGAGCAAATCAAGAACATACTTTCTCTGAGAGATAAGGATCCCATCCTTGGATCTAGCAACTTCTATGCCAAGAAAGTATCTCAATTCCCCCCGATCTTTGATATCAAACTCTGTATAAAGGAAAGATTTGAGAACATTAATCCCTGATACATCATTACCAGTCACAACAATATCATCAACATACACAATCAGGTAAACGGCCAAGGATCCTCTCCTCTTCACAAAAAGGGTATGATTAGACTGTGTCTGTACATAGCCAAAGCTAACAAGGGTAGCCCTAAGCCTTTCAAACCATGCTCTAGGGGACTGTTTAAGTCCATAAAGAGATTTCTTCAGCCTGCAGACCTTTCCTTTCATATCTGTTTCATACATCCCTGGAGGAAGAGACATATAGACCTCCTCATGTAACTCTCCATTAAAAAATGCATTCTTTACATCTAGTTGATAAAGTGGCAAATCTGAGTGTGCAGCCAAAGATAGCAGAACTCTCACAGAAGTCATCTTGACAACAGGGGCAAAGGTCTCTAGATAATCAATCCCATATGTTTATGTATAGCCTTTTGCAACCAGCCTAGCCTTGTACCTTTCAATGGTTCCATCAACATGATATTTGATAGTAAAAACCCATTTACAACCTACTGGATCCTTCCCTTCAGGCAAATCAACCATTTCCGAAGTGTCAATCTTGTGCAGGGCATCAATTTCTATTCTCATAGCATCCCTCCATTCTTGAATAGTAAGAGCTTCTGATACAGAACTGGGAATTGGGTTAGAAGTAACAGAAGAAAGGTAGGCAAAATATAAAGGAAAGAGCAAACTATAAGAAAGGTGTTTGGAAATGCAATGTGCAGTACACTTCCTTTTTCCTTTCCTAATAGCAATGGGGATATCAAGGTCTAGGAAGGATGGCTCCAAAGGGGCAGTAACAGTACTTGTTGTCTCATCTGTAAATGGAAGTGCATGAGGCTCATGTGTTGTAGGGGAAACAATCTACTCATTTCTGGTTCCCTGCCATTGGTACAACCTGGGATTAAAAAGAGGGCAAGGATGTAAAGGAGGAGGAATAGGAACACTGGAATGAGAGTGAAGTGATTGATCCTCCCTTAACTCATTAGAAGGAGGAAGAGACTCAACAAAAGACTCAACTGGGACAGGAAGAGGAAGAGCAAACACCTATGGCAAATGCTCCCCCTTTGGACAATGTTTCTCTAGAGAAGAACCATAAAAGGAAGAAATCTCATCAAAGGTGACATCATTGAGATATACCGAATGCCAGTCTTCGGATCAAAACAACAGTAACCCTTATGTGTGGGGGAATAACCAAGGAAAATACACTTGTGGGCTTTTGGTTCAAATTTATGTCTCTCGACACTTGCGATATGTACATAACAAGTGTAGCCAAAGACACGAAGAGGAATAGGAAAAAGATCCTTGTCCGGATGAAGAAGATTGAAGGGAGACTTAAACCCTAAAACCCTAGATGGCATACGATTTATAAGGTAGGTAGCAGTGAGAACAACATCACCCTAAAATTTTGTAGGGGCATGTGAGGCAAATAGAATACTTCTTGCAATTTCAACAATATGTCTATTTTTTCTTTCAGCAACTCCATTCTGTTATGGGGTCCTAACACAGGAGCTTTGATGAATAACCCCCAAATCAATGAGATAGCAAGTCAGGTTTTTCTCAAAATATTCTTTTGCATTGTTGGATCTGAAAATTTTAATTCTGGTATCAAACTGGGTTAGGACAAATTCATGGAATTGCCTCACAAGTCTGGGAACTTCATCACGGGACTTCATAAAAAATATCCAAGTGAATCGAGAAAAGTCATCAATGAACAAGATAAAATATTTGTAGCCACCCATAGAAGGTAAGTGGTAAGGCCCCCACACTTCAGAGTGCACAATATTAAAAGGAGAAGAAGATCTTTTATTACTCAGAGGATAACTGTTTCTACAATGTTTTCACAGTTCACAAGACTCGCAATGAAGACTGAACAAACTAATTTCCTTAAACAGTTCTAGGAATAAATGACTTAATGCAGAAAAAGAAAGATGACCCAAATGAAAATGACATAACATGACTCGACTGATGGACTCTGTAGATGTAGACCCAAAAGCAGCTTTTCCAGGTTGTTCATGGCACTGTCCAGGAGTATCCAGCAGATATATTCCATTCACCTCACGGCCACTTCCAATCACCTTCTAAGACTCTAGATCCTGAAAAACACAGTAGGAAGGGAAGAAGGTTACACAACAGTTTAGAGACTTAGTTAGGCTACTTACAGATAACAAGTTTGTATTTAGTCTGGGTACATAAAGAGCATAAGGAAGAACCAAGGAGTTTGTAGCCTTGATGGTTCCCTTGCCGGAGATAGGGGCAAGAGAGCCATCGACTAGGGTGATTTTGTCACGTCCAAGAAGTAAATTATATGAAACAAACAACGTAGAAAGGTTGGTCATATGATCAGAAGCACCAGAATCAATAATCCAAGGGATCCTACGATTACCTGAAATGGTTGCATGATTGGCAGAAGCCCGTATACCTTAATGAACAAATGTAGAAGAGGTTGAATTTCCTAGGAGGGTTGGAAGAAGATGTCACAACCTCTAGGTGATTGATCATCCTCCCAAACTTCTCATATTCTGCCTTCATAGCTGCTAACTGCTCACTAGACGTCATCTCTTTAGTTTGGTATCGGTCACTATCTGGACCAACAACAACATTGGCACTCCCTGAAACCGAAGTGGTAGGAGCTCAGGATGCAATTTCCTAGGAGGGTTGGAAGAAGATGTCACAACCTCTAGGTGATTGATCATCCTCCCAAACTTCTCATATTCTGCCTTCATAGCTGCTAACTGCTCACTAGACGTCATCTCTTTAGTTTGGTACCTATCACTATCTGGACCAACAACAACATTGGCACTCCCTGAAACCGAAGTGGTAGGAGCTCAGGATGCAATTTCCAGCACTTGTCTTTAGTGTGTTTTGGCCTTTTACAGTACTCATAGATAATCTCTTTCTTCTCTAAGATACTTGGAGTCCCTGCAATACCCTTGGGTTTCACTCCCATATTAGCAAAGTGATCATTTAGACCAGCCCCTTGGACCTAGACAAGTCTTTTGCTTTCTTCACTACTTACCAAGGCATATGCTTGAGATAGTGAGACACTATCCTTGGATAAAATATTTTGCTTTGTAATGTCATACTCTAGATTTAGCCCTGTCAAGAACTCAAACACCCTGTTTATCTCAACCAATTTTCTATAGGTCTCAGCATCCTTAGTGGTGTCCTAGACTACAACTTCTATCAAATCTATTTCTTGTCATAAAGACTTCAGTGTTAAAAAGTATACAGCTAATGGTTTCTCCCCCTGTCTCAAATTGTTCACATCACTTATCAACTTGTAAACCCTGGCTACATTTAATTTTTGGGAATATGTTTCAACAACACTATCTCAAATTTCCTTTGTTGAATTCATCCACAAATAGTGCTGACTAATCTGTGGTTGCATTGATTTCACAAACCATCCAATAACAATATAATTTTCTTGCATCCACTTTTTATATGATGGATCATCTTCCGGAGAAGCCTTTTTGCTCCCGGAGATAAAACCCCATTTGCCTCTACTACAAATATGAATTTTTACTGATTGTGACCAAGCCAGATAATTAGCTCCATCCAACTTGACTATGGTAATAGCCAGTAGAGAGTCTACAGAGGCTCCCGGAAGTTGTCCAGATTCAACAACATGCTTGTTTTCAAAGTATGAGGAGTTCATCTTCTTAAATACTTAAAAAATGACTTCAAACAACTTCGAATAACAACAAATGAAGACAGACCAAAAACTGTGTTGTGAGCCAACCTCTATGCAGCCGCACCAATAACCTGTATCACATCCGGAAGCTGGGAGAAACAAAGAAAACTGAGCCGCTCCTTGTAGACTTCACAGAACACCAATCCACTTGATTTGATCTTCAAGAAGAAGAATGAGAAAGCCTTCAGTCACTGAGCACCCAGGTCAAACTTCTTATGGGGCCTGCAATCAGATTTCTCCAGAAAATTAGGATTTTGGGCAACACACTTGAATCTGTCAAGAGGACGACAATACCAGTCCCCTTCTCTCCAGAAACCACTAATAACTGGGCTGAAATATGTTTCTTTAGCTATTCATACGATTCAGTTCTCCATACACATTATGTATGGGAAAAAATGTGAAAAAAAAAGGGAAAAATGAGCGTGCTCTGATACCAAGAAGAAAAGCAGTCTTTTGAGAAGAAATGACTGTTTTGAAAGTTGCAAAAATTCAAAAGAAAGTAGTAGAAATCAGAGTTCAAGAGGAGAGAAGAAGAAGAAGAAGAAGAAGGTGGCGACAACTTGGGTTCAGAGAGAGAGAGATTTTGGAACATAATTCCTTCTCTTACTCCCTTAATTCTATTTCATTAAGTTAAACTTTAATAATTTACAAAGAAACCCCTAGTTGGGCAAAAAATTAAAAAGACATAACATAAGAAAGAATAAAGCTCAGATTAAGGCCCATTACAGCAAAAAACATAAAAGATAAAAAGGATAAATAGCCTATGGGCCATTCGGCCCATCTTCTCTACAAACACTTTCATCTATTTAGAACTCCTTTTTACTTATATTATGTCATCACTAAATTCTCATGGTCTTTGCAAGTGTTACATCTTCATTGTTTAGCATAAGTGATAGATATTTTCTTGTTTAACCTAATGGGTAGAAATTGTCATTTATTTTATTTACCATTTGACGTTCTCTACCATCTTGTTGAGTGCTTAATGTACATTATGTGTTAGCATAAACAATTTTGAATCCTTGCATGATTCTCCATTTTACCTAATTTGTGTGCAACCTTTCATTAGTTTAAGCCCAAAGTTATTAAATTTTTCTTGAAATATTGGTGAAGTAGAGGCTGCTTCAATTGGGTGTACCTAACACCTTCCCACACCGTACCTTAGTCCTTGGACCTTAAGAATATCATTTCCATTGGGCAACGAGTCACCAAATAAACAAAAATGTTTTTTTTGAAAAATCCTTAGTTTTTCTAAATTCCCATTTCCCAAAAATTTAGGTGGCGACACCATATTCCACCCGTCCCCCCTCCGGGTAGGGTAGCCACAGTGTGCAATAAGTTTTGAAGTTTTATAATTTTTTTTTTTTTAACTCCAAACTTTACTCCCGATGGAGGGGAGGAAGTTTTATAAGTAATCTTTAATTTATGTGTGAATATGTACATTCTACCTTAATGATGGGTAATAAGGGTGTTGTTGTAATTCCAATGCCTTTGTTACGGGAGATTTAACAAAGTGATCTATTTACACATTTATCAAAAATGTTGTGGGAGTTTTTGAAACTATAGGGGAGACTTAAGTAATTTAGCCTTTATTGTGAAAATAAAACTGACCGATAGAGGGGTTGACCGCCAAAAAAAAGGCATGGTAATAAATTGACAGCATGGCATCCATCTGCACATAGGAAACACCTCTCATACTTATATGTTACATTCATGCGGAGATAGTCTTAATGTGCAGTTGGATGCTTAACATGCTTTTATGGCCAAGCCAATTTAGATTTAGAGTAGGATTGCAAATGGATGAGATGGAATTCAGATTGGAGTATATCCATAGTTGCACCTTATTTTCTCAAGAAAGAGAAAAAAGTATGAACTAATGATTATGCTTCCTTCCTTAGACATATGTCTACATACTCAAAAAAAAAAAAAAAGCAGATCTTCAAATGGTAGTTACCTCCTCTCAAAAAGGTTAGTGGTGGTTACTTTCACAAAAGAAAAGAAAAACTCATTTAATAAAAAACATGAGAACACTGGCCTAGGGTCATTCTCTAGTAAAACTACAAAAGAAACTAGCAAGTTACCACTCCTTCAGATTAAGAGAGAACCAAGTCTTTTTACTAAAGTCTAATATCATGATTTTTGAAAAGGGATCTCAAATACTCAATCTGATTAGTGGCTTCTCATTCCCATGGAGATTCAAGATGGACACTTGAACATAATTAAAAACCAGGAACTTGGTTACTTGTGTTGCCTAGTGATGGTGCTCTGCAAATGGGTGTCCTACTGAGTTAGTTTAATGATGATCTGAGATCTAATTTCACAAAAAAGAAAGAAAGGTACAAAGAGAGAGAAAGAAAAAAAAAAAGGACTAACATCTTCCCTTATAGGTAAGGGTGCATGCAATCAAGCCAAGCTGAACCAAACTTCAACATGTTTTGGCTCAGTTCGACTAAAATACTACTAGCTTCATGTTCGAGTTTGAATTCAATTCGAACTATATTTTTCGGTTTGAGCTTGATTTGATTAAACTTGAGTTTGACCTGAAAGCTTGAAAATGAATATAATTTTATAATATAATATATTCTTATATTATATATAGAACATAAAAATATATATTAATATTCTATAATATATAATATATGCATGTATTTATATATGAAAATATATGTTAATCAAGTCAGGCTCACGAGATTTCAAACCAAACTTTTTATTGATTGAGCTGAGTTAGAATAATTAATTGAGCTTACCCCGAGGTTCGAAATTGAATTGACCCAAATCGTACTTGAACCTGAACTATTCAATTAAAACTCAATCCAATTGTAGCTCTACTTATAGGTCGGTTGCAACACTGGCAAGCAATGACAGGATTAGGGAATTGATTGTAAAAATTACTGAAAGAGATAATGTCCAATTATTCACACTTGCATGTTATGCACTGAAGATAGGATTTGTTTTTTTCACTATGGGGGCGTTCATTTTTTAGGATTTTGAGAAAGGGGAAAGTTGGTGAATGTGATTTTGGTTTCCATTGACCAAGAATTTCATGTTCTTTTTTCAGAATTATGTGGGGACTAGGGAAAGTTTATTTTCTTGGGTATCACTTACACGGGTAAGTGATAACATCTCCTACGTGGATAAATAACTTCCCACTAGGGGGAAAGTTGCCAACACTTGAATAAGACAAAAATGCCCTTTTTAATAATGGATGGCTAACATGGTCATTGTCTTATTTACCTGGGAAATAAAAGAACATGGGTGAATGCACTTACCTGAAAAAGTGTTTCTTAGGAAAAACTTACCCAGATAATTGCATTTAACTGGGTAAATATCTTACCGAAAAGAGAAAAGGGCCTAAAAGACAAAACAATAAGCTTTTTCTCATCCACTTCAGTCAAACGACCCTAATGCTTAGTTTGAAAAGAGTATGAATACAAATATGTGAAGTACAAATACATACAAAATAATACAAAGTACAAGCTTTTGAACACTACATATTTGCATTTGTACTCCTTCCAAACTGAGCCTAAGTAATTTGATCAAATCAAATTATGTGTAGGATCGGACAGGCACTTCACAACTGCAACCTCGTAAAGATAGAGACTCGATCCAATCTGAAATGATTATTTATTGTTCTATACTGCCTTCATCCCAATCAGATCCAACTCTGACCCGTTAATTTCTAGTTTGTAAATTTTTAAAATTGTTTCGGTTTAGGTAGCCCAAATCTTGTTTCAGGCTTGCAGCTGATACTATGATCTGTTCTTTTTGGCTCCAAAGTTGACGAGGTGTTAAAATGAGTACGGAGAAGACTTACGGAGTGCTCAGAGCTCAACCATATTTCTGAAAATGAACAAAATGCCCTTGGATCTTTCATTCTTTCTCTTTACACTACATTTCCTATGCTTGTATTCAGTTTACAGAATTTCCAATGCATGAATGTCTTTTCTCTTCCCTTAAATCGGTGAAGAAAGAATGTGTACACTGTTCTATCTATCTATATTACAGGCTACAAAGCACATCCCTACACCATCTCTTTCAAGACTCTCTATCCTTGAACAATTCTCTGAATTCTGTGTGGTTGACAGAGGTCGGCTCCCTGAGAAGAAGAATAACCAACAATTATGACTTCCAAACATTCTTAACTTATAGAGAAACATTGGTGATGTTCGAATTCATTTGTTCCACATTATTGGTTTCTTCACCGTATAACCGGCTGTTGAGAAGTTCCATGACATTATCTGGTGGACATTTATCAGCAGGATTCTGTGCTGACATTTGGCAAAAACACTCTGGCCATGAATTTGTGTAGAAAGACTCAGGTTGAATCCGCTTATGGGGGCCACCAAATTTTGAATTGAATATCACACGCCTGACAGCTGCTTCAAAACCGGCAGTCCGACCATTTTCTCGATCAATTAAGATTGGAGCAAGAGCTTTCCTGTCAGGTTGGATTGTGGTCCGGAAGCCATAGTATAGGCGATGACCCATGAGATTGTTTGCAAAATTGCTTGGGCCATCATATGTGGGCATGAAAATGTTTGAGAGGAGACAAACCATATAATCAACAGCAGATCCCAACAGTCCCCGGGTGTTCTCTGCCAGTTCATCTGCAGGGCCCACCGTGCTGTGGTTCTCAAGGTGAGGGAACAGGGACCTTAAAGGTTTCATGTAACGTTCTCCACCAAAAATGTCACCTGCTGCAAGGTATATCCGGGTAGAATTGTCAAATCCCATGGCACGCAAGATGAGGCCAACCTGCAAGGAAAGCCATCACAGTCCGATTTGTTAAAGAAATATTGAAGTTCTACGATTGGAACAACAGTTGATTACTGAAAATAAATATCGGGCCAAGGCATGCTTCCAACAATTGATGATAAAATCCCTGCAGCATAAACACCGGTACCTAGAGTAGATGAACAAAACAAGTCTACTAGTCTGTTACCAAAAAACATCTATTAGTGACATCATAGTTATTGAATCTGACAAAGAATATGGCACTGAACAGAATAGAATGGCAAAACAGGATTCATATAGCTGTCCCATATAGTCAGGAGAAGGCTTAGATGGTGGTGATGATGATGATGATGTTGATAGTTATTGAATTTAGCTAAGCAAATTTTAGATATCAACTTTAGAGAGTCAATTTGACTGTATTGCATCAAAATCCGAAGGCGTTATTCATTAACTTATGGTCAAGTAAGAGATTCAATTATAACATCTTGGATGTCACTCGAAAATTTCAAATGATTCATACTATGGTGACCTCTATATACCACAACTATTTCAACTGTATTGTTTAGGCCAAGGTTTCAAGTATCATATAAGATATTGGGGTTATAGGCATGTTACATGGATGGGAAATACAAACATGTGTATCAGTTATGTATCTGTGCTCTAGTTTAAATTGTTAAATTCAAATTACTCCCATTAACTCAAGCTATTAAGTTCCTATATTAACTCAATCTAGTCATTTTCCCGCATTAACTCATGCTAATTACTCCCATGCTATAAAAATTATATGCAGTTGTTAATAATCAAACTCAGGTCATTTGCATTAGAAGAAGTTTTACACTTCTATGCTACAACTTGTAACTTTCTGTTAATATTATATATCAACAAGAACATTAAGAAGAAAGAAACTAATTAAGGGGTGTTTTGTACTGTGGATGAGAAATTGTGTAGTGTGAACTAATCCACTGGACGACATTGTGGTTGTGGTATAGTTGAAAGCACACCACACCTTTGTAAGTGTTATGCACTATGGTGTGGATGCCTTCTAAGCAAAAAAAAAATCTTGGTCATTTATCGCAAAAGTTTATAAAAATGTTTGAATATATTGGGGTGAGATGCAAGGTGTCCCACTACCCGGAGGCATGAGGTATATAGTTCAGAACTAAGACACATAAGCCTCCCGAACCTCCCCAACATAAGGAGGCTTTATGCCTCCTTAAGAGGAGGGGGATGAGGTGTAAGACAACAAGGATAAGGATGACTTAGGGTCTTAGAAGCACGAAGGAAGATGTCACCAAGGAGAATGAGGAGTAGGACTTAGCTTCGAGTGGAATGAGAATCGGATTCCCTTTACAAGGGATGTTCTCCTTATTTATAGAAGTAACGAAGCAAAACTACATGCATGAAGTAAGAATTCTACAATATTCCTTAATTCGAGTTGTCCCTAGAGATAGATTTCATAGGTTTCTCCCTTCGAGACACATGTCTCTCAGGACCACCAGGTTGTTAGAGCACGATCTCGGATCTCCTTAAGAGGTGACACGTGGCAATACAACACCCACGTACAGCTAGTTGTGGTTTCCCTGAGGTACCAATCACGCATCTGACACCCTCAACAAGACCTTCACCACACTCAGGCATTGACCCATTAGTAGTTACCTTGCCTCGCAAGACATACACATATATTTGATTTTGAACACCTCATGAGATCAGTGGGACAGATGCGGCTTCATGAGGCAAGATAGCTTACTCTTGTGAGGTAGGACTATTATGACCTTGCAACGCGATTTGCAAAGTTGAGGTTTTGTGATGTTGCAAGGCAACTTGCAAGGTGAAAAATACTGATCCAGTGAGGCAACTCGCGGAGTTAGACCGATATAACCTTGCAAGGCAACTCATGAGGCAATGTCGGGAACTTGCCTGTGACTTTGCAAGGCTAAATCAACTCAATTTCACTTCTGTGCTTCACTGTTATGCTGCGAGACCTTCATTTCGTTATTTGCTCTAGGTCTCGTAACACATATCAGTGGAGTTTTTACTTCTTTCCCTTTAATATATATTCCTGTCTTATAGGAAGAGGAGGGGGAGGAGGAAGAAAAGGGATGGGGATTTTTAACACTAGTTGAAAGGACAAAGCCCCCCAACCAAGGGGGTGTAAGGGCACTATTATGCCACAAGGCCTTCATTTCGTTATTTGCTCTGGCTCTCATCACACATATCAGAGAAGTTTTACTTCCTTACCCTTGAATATATGTTCAATGTCTTATGGGAGAAGGGGGAGGAGAAAGAACAGGGAGGAGGAGTTTTAATACTAGTTGAAAGGGCCCCACAGCCAAGGAGGCCTCTCTGCCCTTGGCCCAAACCTTCTTTCCCCTTCTCTTTCCTTCCCTTCCATTCCCTTTTCTTTTCTTTCTTTACTGTTTTTTCTTTTTCTTTTCTTTTCCATTCTTTTTTTTCTTTTTCTGTCTTTTTATGTGAGTTGTTTGTGAGATGCACAAGGCATAAGCCTCTAGCACGCCTCATGTAAAAGGTGTACGAGGCATACACCTCTTGCACCTGAGGCGTACGCCTCAGAAGACATCAGCACCTCTAGCATACACCTCGGGGCATTTTGGAGGCACCTTGCCTGGAGGCATGCCTCCAAGCATACGCCTCAGAGGAATCAACACCTCTGGCATATTTGGGGGTGCCTTGCATAGAGGTACACATCCAGGTGACACCTCCCATGCCTTTTAAAACATTGAGTGAGAAATTATGAGATAGTATGGACTGATCCATGGTACAGTCTCGAAGAATGCCAATAAAGGCGTGAAGTGGACCATAGCGAGCCATGCATGGCTTCAACCACAGTACCAAGCAAATTAGTAATTGCTTAAGCATTAATGAGATTTGTATTGGTTTCTTATGGTATGCATACATATTTTAATTCTTCTATTCAAACATTTCCCAGATGTATTCTGGTAGTTCACACTTCACATAAACTATTAACATGTATGTTTCTTATGTTTTTAAACCTTATTTATGGTCCTTTGAGCCCTAAGTTTAGTGATGCATTTTGACGATTTATTTTTCCCTAGCATATCTGCACATATCTTAATATGTCCACTGTATCTATGTTTTCCCATAGCTTATTCTGACACTTCACTTGATATTGCCTTTTGGATAATATTTGTGATACTGATACTTTCAACTTCAGTTTAGACACCCGAAATGTAAGACAGGTTAGAGGAAAGCACATAAATAAGTACCAGAAGCATGATCCCAGTCAACAAAACTACAAGGTAAAATCCAAAATATCTGTTGTTTTATAGCATTATTGACATGTAGCTTTAGATTTCTGATCCAAAAACAGAAGCTTAATCAACAACAAAAAGAAATTATCCAGTGTTTATCTTCTATAAGCAGAGTTAGCTTCAGTTTGTAGTAGCATAACAAAATTTCTTGGAAAGAGAATTGCAGGAGGATAATATGCAAGATAATTTACCTCTTCAGGAGTTAATGGGCATTTTCCAATTGCCCTTCTTTGACTATAGACAAGTTCTTTTGGTGCAAAATTGTCTTTTCTGTACTTCTTCAATATCTTCTGCTCTTCAGGGGTAAATATATCAAAGCACCTGTAATTTTTCAAATCAAATTAAGAGACCATTTGTATGTCATGATTGAAGCACTTATTCTTCAACAAACAAATTAGTCCTCTGAATCAAGGTAAAGAACAAATGGATATAAGCTTTTATTTGTGCAGGAATTACTTAACATAGCTCAAGAACTTCTTGAGAAAAGCATATGTTCCAATTCAACATCAAGCATGCAGCCACATAAATTAACCTAATTTCATAAAGTATTTCTCATCAGTATCAGATACATAGATGGGGTGACAGACTCACAAAGGCACAAACCTATAAAACCTCAGTATTTTGATAAATCTTTAGGTACTGTAAAGATAACAACTGGAGAAGAGTAAATCCTTGCAGATACTTCAGCAAGAAGATATTTCTAAACAGATTTATGCATTCTTCAAATTCCCTATCCAACAATAGTCTTCTAAATGTAGGATACCACATCTCTTGATGATTTCTGATGTCAAAACACTCACTAACTGCAATATCTTTGGCACTAATGCTAGTCCGAAGCATAAGTCGAAAAGATCTCCTAATCAACATCATTCATCTTACTAAAATCTTCATGCATCAAAAAAGAATCTTCTCAAAAATAAATTATTGAGCTACTATTTTGATAAATAAAATTAATTATTGAACTACCCCAACCAAAAGTTTAGTAAAGCCAGCAAATGGTTGGTAGAATTTCATAATACTTTTATCATCATCATCCAAGCCTTATCCCAACTATATGGGGTCAACAACATGAATCCTGTTTCACCGTTCTTTTATGTTTAATGCCATATTCATTGTTAAATTATGGGCATTTAAATCATTTCTAACAACTCCAACCCATGCCCTTTTTTGGTCTACCCCTAGCCCCTCTAGCCCCTTCAACTTGCAAGAAATTACTTCTTACAGGTTCTTTCAAATGACTTCATCTCTGATCCTATCCTTTCTAGCTTTTCCACTTGTCCATCTCAGCATATGCATTTTTTCCACTCTCATTTTCCAGACATGTTTACTTGTTTCTCGACAGCCCAACATTCTATTGCATACAACATAGCTGGCCTTATGATTGTTATATAAAATTTTCTTTCAATCCAAGTGGTATTCATCTATCACATAAGACTCGGGATGCACTCCTCCATTTTTCCCAAAACAAAAATCATAAGTTACTGAAATGAACTTGAAATCCCACACAAACCATGCAACCTCATATTTGTGAACCACCATTCTATACAAGGCCTCCTTTTAACAGAAACCTCCAAAGTTTATGGTTCTTCTAAAACCAACCAAGAGACACTTAAAGGAGCTATACTTTTGTTAACATTTACTAGCATAAGGAACCATGGATGAATCATCTTTACTTAACAGTAAAATGCAACAATTTTCAATATACCAATTACCTAAAGCATTTAAGACAGGAGGCCTGTTGGTAAACCAATAACAGAAAGAATGCAAACCAAACTCCTGCATGCATATGCGAATATTTTGCATGTACCAAAAAAACTTCATTTTGTTTGTGCTGTTTAGATTGTGTCTTATTAATAAAAAATATTAACAGAATTTACAAAGACAAAATGAAGTTATAACATACCCAGCAAATGCAAGCATATCCATCTCAAACCGAAGATGAATTGCCATGAAGGGCCCCTTTGCTCGGAGTTTATTGACAATAGCATTACTGAATTTCATAATATTTGGCTTAAACCTGAGGGCATGGTAATTCACTCTGCATCTCAACCGCTGGTATTCAGGGTTGTCAATCTCTTCTGCCAAACGATGTGAAAAGGGAGTGAGATAAATAGCACCATGTTCCTTCATCTTCTCTAGAGCAACTGTTGTATACCAATTGATTGGTGCATCTCTAGGGGGTCGAAGCTGCAATGAGAAGAGAAAAAAAACAGTTAAAAAACCACTTAACCTAGAACATATCTTCATTTCCATGGGCAAGACAAACTCAAATATCAACATCTAACCTGGTATGCTTTCAATTTCTTGGTCTTCCCATTTTTGTGAATTTCAGGAATGCTTTCCACAATCCGTACGTCATACTTTAGTGACAAAATGAAATGCTCAACATCATATATACCCTGGAAACCACTGGATGTAGGTTTCTGTCAAATTTAAACTCAGAAGAACAATCATAGAGGAGTATAATAGAATAATATACTTTCAGTAAACAGCCACAAGAACATCTACAGCATCATGCTTATGACATAGATTTATTGCCAAAATATATTGAGATCATTTTACTGGTAGTAAGATAACTAAGTTGTATCAAGTATCAAAAGGAAGATGTCTCTATCCTTGTCTTTCTTGACTTTAGTTTTGTAAACACAATAAGAGCATAAAGAATAAAAAAAAGTAAGAAGAAGAAGAAGAAGAAGAAGAGAAGAACAAGATGAGAGAAGAGTAAGAAAGAAATTTAGTTTGAAGAGAATCAAGTGTGAAGTGTAACCTCTATTCCATACTTGTAGCAATTGTTAAATACAATAAATTTTGACAGAAAGATGACCATATAGGAGAATAATAGAATGATATATTTTCAGTAAACAGCCACAAGATTGTCTACACAGCATCATGCTTATGATATAGCTTTGTTGCTGAATAATGTGAGATTATTTTATTGGCAGTAAGATAACTAAGTTGTATTAAGCATCAAAAGGAAGATGTCTCTATCATTGTCTTTCTTGATTTTAACTTTGTAAACATAATAAGAGGTTAAAGTATAAAAAAGTATGAAGAAGAAGAAGAAGAAGACGATGAGAGAAGAGTAAGAAAGAAATCCAGTTTGAAGAGAGTCAAAAGTGTGAGGTGTCAGCATCTATTCCATACTTACAGCGATTGTTAAATACAATAAAATGATTAATTCACCCCTGGCTGCTCTCCCCTTATAAACTCATAAAGTCATTAGTAAATGAAATAAAAACAGAAAATTAACTACTCATTCTTCAATACTCCCCAAACTGAGCAAAGATGCTAGTCATGCCCAGATTTCTCAGAATACCATTCAGCTTTAGATTTTTCAAAATTCTTTACCAAACACATTCAGCAACTACTATTCTGTTTTCACAAATGGGAGCCAAACTTCACCAAACAAGATCTTCTCCCAAATAAAGTGGCAATCAACCTCAATATGCTCTGTCTTGTCATGCTGTACTGGGTTGATTGGTGCTATGCTTCAACTTGATTATCACAACACAGCACCAACAGATTATTAATCTATACTTATTAACTAATCCAGGAGTGATCATAACCATAGAACCTCACACACCAATGGAGTATTACTCTTCCATGAAATCAGATTTCCACCCTTGAAAGTGCAGTAACTAGAATCAACCTCCTATCGTCTACAGGCCCTGCTTAATCAGCACAAATATACACCTCTACCTTCATGTGACCATAACCTAAATAAAGTACTTATATCTAGATTTCATTTCAGGTAAGTGAGGACTCTCTACTGCTATGACATAAGTACTATGAGTTTGTCTAGTCTTTATTTAGTTAAATTTCAAGTTGCATAGACAGAAGTTCAATCATGAACACTTTTTATTACCGCATGCCATGTCTTATTTGAATAAAGTGGGAATCTCTAAAACCATTTACAAAAAAGTGACGAGTTATCACCCGCCAGTTTCCCAGCCCCAACCTCCATCTTGTGTCCTTTTATTTACAATTTTCTAGTTGATAAGATACTCTTTTGGTCTCACCTACTTCCCAGAAGATGTCACTATAATTCTATCTAGTCTTTTTGCTATCACTTGCAGGGTTTCAAAAATAAAAAGAAACTAAACCACCAAATTTGCAAGGGTTGATTTGATCATCCAACAAGATGTAATTTCTCTTCTAAGAGTCAAGTTTTCTAGACAACCTATCCAAACCAAATACATCCAGGGTTGCTTCCTAAAGGTAATCCTAGATGGCTCGTGGGCCAAGACAATATAGGGCATCCTAATTCCCAACATATCTCTCTTCTTCTATCCTATGTTAACACCTATTACCTACTAAATAGCACTTTCCCAACTTTATTCACAAATTTGAGATTCTTTGAAAGCATAAAAGTAGGAGTTAGATTCCCAACTTCCCTTTCGTCAACATCCTTATAAAAGATGATAATGTTATCTGCAAATTACAAATGAGAGACCACAATGTCATCCATCAACACCCTCATACCTCTTATTAAGCCACAATTGTCTGTTCTAAAGTAGGCTAATGAATTCAGCTACTAGAATAAGGAGGAGTGGAGATAGAGGGTCACTTTGTCCAAGTCCTTTCTCAGCAAGGAAGAAACCTTTTTCTGAACCATTGACCAAAATTAAGTAATGGAAGGAGTCTGCACACCCTTTGATCCAACTCCTTCACTTTTCCCCAAACTCATTCATTTCTAACATGATTTCCAAAAAAGACCAATATACTAGGTTGTGGCTTTCTCCAAATCCAACTTACATGCCCAGCCTTTTCTCTCCCCAATTTATTCATCTCTTGGGCACACTCCAAGACACAATGGAGGTGAAGGCCATTTTGAGACCAAGTGAAAACACCTTAGCAATTATTTTATATAGGCCATCTATCATGCTTATTGGTCTAAAATCATTTCAATGGCTGGTTTCAGGTTTTTTTTTTTTTTTTTCAGAGGGGGATTAAGGTTATAAACCTTAATGATGATAAAGAGTTTTTTCTTTCCTCTTTCTTATCCTAGTCAAACAACTATAGTAGCCATCTAAGATCCAAATGAAACTTAAATTTGGGACTGCCATAGGATCTGGTTAAAAGACAACTAAGAAATTTCAGAAATTGCAACTTTTTCCTTGACATTTCTCCAGTTTCTCTTTCTAAAACCTGGCTGTTCTTCTTGGACCTTGTACCAAGACTTTTAAACCCCAACTCAATAAAAAAAAAAAACATAAAACCACCCTTTATATAACACTAACACAAAGAATTTCAGCCCAACATACCCCTTCAAACTCAAGTCTGAAATTTCAGACATTTCAAACCAGAACCTCAATCAAACCTAACTGGCTAAATCTAAACACTTCAAATCCTTTTCCAAAACACTGTACCATCCATAATCCCCAACCAAATCCTTTCAATTTCAAAAACCAGAAAGCTATCCAGCTGAACTTTCATTTTAAATATTATATTAGAGCCTCTTAATCTATTCAGTTCTACCCCTATAGAATGCCAATATATATTACCCAGATATGGCTGGGACATGGATCCAAAATATTTCAGATGTGGAATTTACATTAAAAATTGAAATATCTGACACAATAAAGCACCCTTATACAGGTATCACTTGGAAGATTGATGTAGCAGTCATAGGTTTAGTACGAAACCTATTCAGGAAAAAGAAAAGAAAAAGAACAGAGGAGAAAAAGAACAGATGGAGAAGAGAAGGAATGAGAGAGAGAGAGATAGAGAGAGGAAATGAATAGGTTCTGCCGCCCCCCTCATTGGCTTTCATATATGACTTAATAGCAAAATGTACAATGACAAAAATACCTCTGTTGACTGTGACAGAGAAAAACAAAAACAGAAGTCTGAAACAATCACAAATAAAGATGGGGAGCATATAACTGCATATAAAAACATATAAAAAACAAGTGTCCCTATCAACGTCTCTACACTCCCCCTCAAGTTGGGAGTAGATTTTGAGCATTCCCAACTTACGTAAATCTATCTCCATTCTGACTTTAGTGACTGCCTTGGTGAAGAGGTCCGCAAGCTGCACATCAGAGGCAATATATGGCAAGCATACTTCTTGAGAGGCAACCCTCTCCCTAATAAAGCAATGATCCACCCCAATATGTTTTGTCTTCTCATGCTGTATTGGGTTATAGGCAATATTAATGACAGTTTGATTGCCACAATACAACATTAAAGGCTTCTCATGTTCAATTTCAAACTCTTCAAGTAAGGATCTCAACCAAAGTACTTCTACCACTCCATGAGCCATGGATCTGTATTCTGCTTCAGCACTTGAACGAGAAACTACAATTTGTTTCTTACTCCACCATGAAACCAAATTTCCTCCAACAAAGGCACAGTACCCGGAGGTAGACCTCTTGTCATCTACATATCCTACCCAATCCGCATCAGTGTACACCTCAATCTTCATATAACCATTATGTTTGAGATATACTAGAATTCTCTCAACAACCAACAAATGGGTGGTTCTTGGAGAATGTATGTACTAACTAACAACACTGACAACATAAGAAATGTTAGGCCGAGTCAGACAAAGATACAAAAGTTTCCCTACCAGCCGTTAATACATGGTCTTGTCATCAAGAGGCTCTTATGATTCAATTCAATGGGAGCATCTACAAGTTTAATCCCCAATTTTCCTGTTTCCTCCAAAAGGTCAAGGACATATTTCCTCTGAGAGACGAAAATACCATGTTTAGATCTAACCACCTCAATTCCTAGAAAATACCGGAGATGACCTAAATCTTTCACCTCAAACTCTTTATGAAGTAATTGTTTGAGGGAATTAATCTCATCAACATCATTGCTTGTTACCACAATATCATCCACATATACAGTAAGAAGTGTCAAGGAACTACTTCTCTTGATAAAAAGTGTATGGTCTGAGTAGGCCTGTGCATAGCCAAATTTCTCTAAAGCAAGTCTAAACCTATCAAACCAAGCTCTTGGAAATTGCTTTAAACCATACAATGCTTTCTTGAGTCTACAGACTTTCTTCCTGTAAGTCAGCATCGAGGAAGGCATTCTTGACATCCATTTGGAACATAGGCCATGAAAAATTTGCAGCCAAGGACTGATCAGTTGTAAAACAAAGGCTGATCAGTTGTCAAACAACTGAAGCAAAGTATTAGGAGTCAGCAATTTACTGTCCCTACAGTTGATCCACCTACAACTGTAGGCATGGAAAAAGCTGTTATACAACCAGCTGCCCATCAATACGAAAGGCCACTTCGCGAGGCTCAAACCTTGCAGGAGAAATCCCCAACTGGGGGGAAATGCTTACAAAGAAACATGAAAATAAAACTTGTATTTACAAAACAAGAAATAGGGACACAACCCCCTACATTCCAAAATTCATCAACAACAGCATCAAGACATCGATACAAATACCCCAAAAAGCAAGAAGCAAGAGGAAATAACTCTCCACGAACTTCAAAAGTAAGGCTAATGCAAAACCAGAAAAAAATACACAAGAAAAAATGCCTCGTCCAACTAGTAGACAACCTCTTCCCGTGACAACCAGTTTCAGAGAGCAAGGCATCCAATTTTTCATCCTCTATTAACCAATTGAATATGGGCCTCAATGGAGGATGTAGGCTAATAGTCTCTTCAAAAAAGTAGGAAGTAGACCCATCACCAAACCAGGCAAACCAGTAATGGCACATACATCTTCCAAGGTAATAGAAAACTCCTCCAAGTAGTAACAAATGTATGGCTGTGGGAGGACCACCTGGAGGCCAACAACCTGATTAACTCCACATTCTTATTACAACCAAAGACAACTATCTCAATAATCTGCCATAGCCCAACAGACCTTAATCTACTAACAAAAATAGGATCAGTGAGCATAAGATTACACCAACTCGCCAATTGCTTGCAAGAGGAATCATAAGATCTCCACATAAAATTTAGGAAATGCTGCTTTGCCAACTTCAAATCTAGAAAACTGATAATTGTATTAGGAGGAACAAAGTCATAAGGTAACTCACAGCCAGGTTCCACCACTACTTGATGGGGAATATATTTGTATAGAGGGTTCAACGTCTCTGCATTTGCACAAGACCTTGCCCCATCCAATGTACTAATTACCATGACAACATCCAAAGAAGAGATGCCAGACCCCAAAATGTCATTAAAAAGAAGAAATTTAGGAGAGTGAACCATTTTCACAAAGAAATAGGGAATGAACCCCAAAAGTATGCACAAGCAAGAAAACAAAGAGCAATAGGAAAACCATAGTTTTCAAGGCGCCAAGGCAAGGCTAGGCGACTGGGGGGCGCCTAGGCGATGGATTTTTTATGTTAAAAACATAGATCCTAGGGTAGTTCCCTAGGTACCATAACCATATTTCTTTAATAATTATTCAAGATTTTCATAAGAAAAGTATAAATTTCATATTAAAGTATAGAAAATCAACATATTCATGAGAAGAAAAGGAAGAAGGAAAATAAAATTCAAAAAATATAGGGGCTGAACCCTTAATTTCATTATAGGAAAAGAAGAAAATAAAAAGTATTGATAGTAGTAGTAGTAGTAGTAGAAGAAGAACAAGAACAAGAACAAGAAGAAGTAGAAGAAGAATATATGGAAGAGGAAAATGTGCTGATTAGATAAAATTTTTAGTTCTTCCTTACTTATTGGTTCAGGTTTTTAAGTCTTTGAGGGTTCAATACAGCATTTAGCAATGTTTGTGTTGATTAAACCATAATAAATAAGAAAATAATAAAAAGAAATTGGTATATAAACACACAAAATGATTATTTTAGCTTAATAATGTCTATTTTATAATTATAATCTCAAAAAAGAATGAATAAAAAAGTATATTATAGTAGGAAGTAGAAAACTGTTAGGTGATTAGGCGAGGCGAGCCTCAAAGGGCGCCTTGTCGCCTAGGCATCGCCTTGACAACTATGGAGGAAAACAAAGCCACAATATACAGTTAAGACTTAGAGAATTGATAAAGAAGACCCTCAACAAACATTGCACCCTATATAATTGTTACAAAGGCGAAAACATTGCACTACACATCAATTTGCAAAAAACTTTTTTTTTATCAATAACAAAAACTTTTATTAACAAAGGAGAAGGAAGAAAATACAATAGGAGGGGGGTAAAAACCCTTACCCCACCCTAAAAGTAAAACTTCATATTACAACACAGCCCAAAAGAAACCAGCTCTTCCCACCCCTTGAGTAAGCTGGTAGATTTTCTTTTATTCATTCGAGAATTTCCACAAACTAACATCTTCCTTTTGCAGTCAGTTAATAGTCAATCTAGAGTCACCCTCCACCAGCAACTTCCTAATATTCAGCTGTTTGGCTCTTTTTATTCCTTCTAATACTGCTGAAATTTCATCTCTCAGAGAATCCCCCCAACCTATAGGTCCTGAAAACATGGCCAAAACTCGACCTTCTTCAGCCCTGAAAACTCCACCTATACCTAAAGGGCCTGGGTTTCCTTCGCTGCTGCCATCAAGGTTCAATTTAGTGAACCCCAAAGTTGGAGGAGACCAAGTTGGAACAGGGGAATTAATCAACCGAGCGGACCAGGCAACTTCTTTCCAATTTCTAATGATATCTCTTGTTAAGAATCCTTGAAATAGCTTCATAGACTTGACCCAGTGGATCACCCTAACATAGATTAAGCCTGTTAAAATAATGTTAGAATAATTTAGTTGCTGATGTTAGGGCCTGTTTGGATAATTAAAGTGTTTTTTATTTCGTTTTTCTTTCTGTTATGTCTGTTATTGTACTCAGGGGCACAAGGGTCTTTTTCCTTGTTATTTTTGCCGCCCTATATATATTAAAATAAAGGCTGGCGCCGCCAGCACTGTTACATTGCAAAACCCTTCTTTCTTCCCTCCTCTCTTCTCTTCTCTTCTTCTCCTCTTCTCTTCTCTTCTTTTCCTCTTATTTCTGGCCGGCCATACTATCAAGATGGTATCAGAGTGGGAATACTGATTAAAGAGAGCAGATCGAACAACCTTACTGAGAGAACAGATCGAACAGACTAGCAGAACCTGGGCGGAACAGAAATCTGATTCGGGACTGAAAAAACAGCTACAACTGGTACAGTTCACCCTGTTTTTCTCTTCTTTACCCTCCTTGGTCATGTGCCGAGTGGAAACCCTATGAGTCTGGGCGGCTGAATGCTGTTGAATCTGTGTACCCCCTGTTTTTTTTGGATCGTGTGATCTTGTTCATGTGTTAAGACAACTGTAGGTCAAGGATGACCTGTCTTCTCAATGGTTTGATTTGACTATAAGTAAGAAGGATCTTTCCTGCTGATTAGTGGCTGTTAGACATTCTAGAATTCTGGTAGGTTGGGACTATTAAAACTATACAGGTCTAAAATCTGCCGAATAGTACCACTGTTTTGTCTGGAATTTGGTACTGTTTGTGCTCAACCTGGTTGTTAAACCCAAGTGTGTGGGTGTGAACTGAGTGGAGCATTGTTTTGTGGAGTAAGGAGGGGTCCTAAGTCCGGTGTTTGGGACTGATTTACTGTTTGACCATGTCGACTGAGAATTCTGCTACTTCAGAGATTTCAGGGAGCCACAATGGAGTGAGTGGGGGAATGGATATGAGCTTTCCCATGGCTGTTATTCCCTTTGATGGTCTGAATTACCTTGAGTGGTCTAGGGGAATAAAACTCTACATCACTGCTAGGGGGAAAATAGGATACATCAATGGGAGAGTGAAGGAACCGAAGTATGGAAGTGCTGAGAATGATAGGTGGAACCAAGAGAACAGTATGGTAATGTCTTGGCTCTTGGTTTCAATGCTGCCACAAGTAAGGAAGACTTTTATGTGGGCTGAAACTGCTTGTGAGATATGGGAACAAGCGAAGTCCACCTATTCAGAGCAGAGACACTATGCCAAGATATATCAACTATAAGCTGAATCCTCTACTTGCAAGCAGGGGGAGAGGAGTCTCTCGATGTACTATTCTGATTTGACATCAATATGGAAAGAACTTGATCACTATCAGAATGTGAATTGGAAGTGTGATGAAGATGCAAAGGCCTATAAGTCACTTGTATCTCAGCAACGAGTGTTTGCCTTCCTCCTAGGGTTGAATCCGTCATATGAGTCCATCAGGGTGCAGATCTTGGGTAGTAAAGACTTGCCATCAGTTCAGGAGGTGTATGCCTTGGTGCAGTCAGAAGAAAGCAGAAGAAGTGTGATGAATGGTGTAGAAGGGGAGTCAGTTGCCCTAGCTGTCCGGGGAAATTCAGATACAAATGTCGGAGGTGGTTTTAAAAAGGGTGACACTTAGAAAAAATCAGATGATAAGAGCAAGCTTTGGTGCACTCACTTCCAGAAGACACGACACACGAAAGATACATGTTGGGATCTCCATGGAAAACCTAAATGGGCACAGGATTTGGGTAAGAAGTCAGCACCTGATCAGGGCAAGAAACCAGGCCAATAGAATCAAAAAAGGTATAACTCAGCTAATATGGCATCAACAGAGACTAGTCCTTCAGTAACTCAGGAGAGACATCCCAGTTTTGACCCTAAGGAAGATATTATCAACTCCTTCCATGAACATTTGGAATTGTATGGTAGGACTCTCCGCCAGATGGATTCTGGGCCTACTCCTTCTACCTCGTTTGCGTCTACATCAGGTAATGCCACAGCCTTCCATGTGTCATCTCATACTACTGATTCTCCTTGGATTATTGACTCCAGAGCCTCAAATCACATGACCGGTAAGTCTAATTTGTTTCAGACATATAACCTTCTCTCTGGGAGAGATAAGGTAAGACTGACTGATGGTTCTTTTTCTACCATAGCTGGCCGAGGCACCATACCTCTCCCACTTGGCCTTACTCTTCCTAATGTACTGCACGTTCCGAAATTACCTATTAATTTGCTATCTATTAGTAGTCTGACTCACTCCTTGAACTGCTCAGTCACTTTTTTTCTGTCTTCATGTGTGTTTCAGGATTTGACCTCGGGGAAGACGATTGGTAGAGGAAGCATGGTGGATGGTCTCTACGTGTTGGAGAATAATGCTGGTCTAGTGGCGACAGAGTCCACGAGTTCGTCAAGTGAGAGTCAAGCCTATTTATGGCATAGTCGTTTAGGCCATCTTTCTTTTGAGTCGTTAAAAGTTATGTTCCCAAAGTTGTTTGAGTCCTTGTCAGTGAGTCAGTTACAGTGTCAAACTTGTCAGTTGAGTAAGCATTGTAGAAGTTCTTTACCTTTACGAAATAAAAGATCTGAATTTCCATTTCATATTGTTTATTCTAATGTTTGGGGCCCTGTTACTCTACCTACTGAGGCTGGCTATAAGTACTTTGTTACTTTGATTGATGATTATTCTAGATACACTTGGGTTTACCCTATGCGATCTCGAGATAAAGTGCCATAAATTGTGAAAGATTTTCAACGCATGGTGTTCACTCAGTTCCAAACGGAAATCCATATCTTCCAGTTGGACAATGCAAAGGAATATTTCCATAGTGATCTCACGAAGTTTCTCGCTTCGAGTGGGTCACTTCAGCGAAGCTCTTGTGCCAGGACACCCCAACAAAATGGTGTGGCTGAATGGAAGAACCGTCACCTTCTCGAAGTTGCTCATGGCTTGTTGATTCATATGAATGTGCCAAAACAGTTCTGGATGGATGCAGTCTTGTGTGTGACATATATCATCAATCGCATGCCCTCTTGGCTACTAGAGTATAAGGCCCCACATCAGCTCTTGTTCCCTACAGCCCTGCTGTCCACCATTCCGATGCATGTTTTTGGGTGTCGTTGTTTTGTCCATAACCTGTCCCCTACTCGTGGTAAGCTTGGTCCTCGGGCTATTCCCTGTGTTTTTCTTGGTTACCCTTTATCTCAAAAGGGGTATCGTTGCTATGATCCCATTGCTCGCAAGTACTATGTTTCCATTGATGTCTCATTCTTTGAGAATCAACCTTTTTTTCTCGGTTTCTCCTCAGGGGGAGAGTAGGGTTGAGGAGAAGCAGGCGACGACTCAAATTCAACTACCTCCTTTACCCGATTCTCCTCCATTCCAGGTTTTTCATCGTCGCCATAAGAGCCAGCAGAGTTCAAGAGCCGTGGAGCCTGACACTATGCAACCAACATCATCGGATTCACCCGAGGCAGATCCGTCTCATCAACCAGGTACACTTGCTCCCATTGATATATCTGCTCCTTTAAATGTTGATTCACCTGTCACCAATGATCTTAATATTCCTATTGCTAAGAGAAAGGGTGTTAGGTCTTGTACCACTAATCGTCCTATCTCTAATTTTGTGTCCTATGAGCATGTTTCGCCTTCGTACCATGCCTTTCTCTCTTCTGTGGATAGTGTCCCCGTTCCTAAGACTGTGGCAGAAGCCTTGTCAAAACCTGAATGGACAGATGCAATGCAGGAAGAAATTGATGCCTTACACAAAAATGGCACTTGGGAGTTGGTAGACCTTCCTGAAGGGAAGGAACCAGTGGGATGCAAGTGGGTGTTCACAGTGAAACATAAGGCTGATGAAACTGTTGAAAGGTACAAGGCTAGACTGGTAGCAAGAGGCTTCACACAGGTATATGGAGTGGACTATGTAGAGACTTTTGCTCCAGTAGCCAAGATGAACTCTATCAGGATTCTTCTTTCCTTGGCAACAAATCTTGACTGGGATCTTCACCAATTGGACATCAAAAATGCCTTCTTTAATGGTGACTTGGAAGAGGAAGTGTACATGACCCAACCCCCAGGGTTCTGTGCCAAAGGCAGTGAACAAAAGGTGTGCAAGTTAAAAAAATCCCTATATGGGTTGAAACAATCACCTCGGGCTTGGTTTAGTAAGTTCCATTTAGCAGTTCAACAGATGGGGTTCAAACAATGCCAATCAGATCATACTCTGTTTGTGAAAAGAGGTGAAGGTAAAATTGCAGCTCTTATTGTGTATGTGGATAACATAGTGACCACAGGAGATTGGGAGGTTGAAATCCAGAGACTGAAAAAATTCTTAGCCACAAAATTTGAGGTGAAGGATCTAGGCCCCTTACGATACTTTTTTGGAATTGAAGTTGCCCGCTCTCACAAGGGCATCTTTATTTCCCAACGGAAGTATGTATTAGATCTACTAGAAGATACAGGCAAGTTGGGGGTAAAACCATTTGATTCACCTATTGAACCTAATCACCATCTGGGAGACAGTCAGGGAGAGCTTTTGAAAGATGTAAAGATGTTCCAGAGACTCGTGGGGAGACTTTTGTATTTGTCTATGACCAGGCCTGATATTGCCTATGCAGTGGGTGTCCTTAGTCAATTCATGCACAGCCCTAGGACAACTCACTTTGAGGCTGCAGAGAGGATCTTGAGATATCTCAAGAAGTTTCCTGGAGCTGGTTTGTTGTTCTAGAAACACAGTCACTTAAAAGTGGAAGTATATACTGATGCAGATTGGGCAGGAGCAGTCAATGACCGAAAGTCTACCAGTGGGTGTTGTGCCTTTGTAGGAGGAAACCTTGTCACATGGAGAAGCAAAAAACAAAGTGTGGTGGCTAGATCCAGTGCTGAAGCAGAGTATAGAGCGATGGCTCATGGGGTTGCGGAAATCATGTGGATAAGAAATCTGTTAGGTGAACTGGGTTTCGTAGTAAGCAATCCTATGTCACTCTACTGTGACAATAAAGTTGCCATCAATATTGCTGCTAATCTAGTTCTGCATGACAGGACGAAACACATTGAAGTGGACAATCATTTTATTAGAGAGAAACTTGAAAGTAGAGAAGTGTGTACACCATATGTCAGCTCAGAAGAACAACTTGCAAATATCTTCACCAAAGGTCTCCATCATGTGCGGCACAAAGATTTGTGTGACAAGTTGGGTATGATTGACATCTATGCTCCAACTTGAGGGGGAGTGTTAAAATAATGCTAGAATAATTTAGTTGCTGATGTTAGGGCTTGTTTGGCTAATTAAAGTGTTTTTTTATTTCGTTTTTCTTTTTGTTATGTCTGTTATTGTACTCAGGGGCACAAGGGCCTTTTCCCTTGTTATTTCTGCCGCCCTATATATATTAAAATAAAGGTTGGCGCCGCCAACACTGTTACATTGCAAAACCCTTCTTTCTTCCCTCCTCTCTTCTCTTCTCTTCTTCTCCTCTTCTTTTCTCTTCTCTTCCTCTTATTTCTAGCTGGCCATATTGTCAAGAAAGTCAATGGATGACTTCTTTGTTCTTTTCTTTTTGATGGAAAGTACGTTGGTTCCTTTCCTCCCATACTGTCCAGCATACAACTGCTCTTACACATCTCCACAAGATTTTACCTCTCTTTTTTAAACCCCTCACTGAAGTAGAAATAAACAAGCTTTGCACACTTGGAGGGGTGGGCCACCTGCAACCAAAGAGAGAGAAAAACCAACACCAGAATTTTGAAACAAAAGGACAGGAAACTAATAAGTGGTATCAGCTCTCACCATTTTTCTTACATAAGATGCACCAGTGCGGGGATAAACACCAACTTGGCCTTTTCTTTTGAAGTATATCACAAGTGTTACACTTTCCTAGGATAGCCAATTGGGAATGGGTTAATTCCTTGAAAAAAGAAGAGCAATAAAAGATACCCGAAGGAGTAAGAGACCAAATCCTACTGTCTAGTCTAGAGGGATCAACAACCACCTCCTCCAGAATCTTAAGCAAATTAGAAATGGAATCAAATTCAGAGTCTCTAAGAGCCCTTCGAAAGCCCAGGTTCCAATCAGGGGCAGAATTAGAAAAGATTAGGAAGGTAGCAATAGGCACATTTTTAAACCTTGAGAGAGAGAACAAAGAGGGAAACTGCTCTTTCAAAGGTGTCACCCACCCAAATATGTTCCTAAAATCTTACAGAATTACCAGAGCAAAGGTTGTACCTGATAAAAGGAAGGAAGGAAGGAAGAATAGCATGAATAGACTTCCAAGGAGAAGCTCTTGTGGCCCTAGATGAAACACCCGTGTCCCAACCATCTACCTCTTGCCCATGTATACTTAGGATAATTTTAGCCCATAGGTTATCCCTTTCCTTTGTTAGTCTCCATAACCATTTCCCCAACAGAGCTTCATTCTTCTTCTACAAGTTACCCAAGCCAAGACTGCCATCATCTTTAGCTCTAATGACAAGAGCCCACCTAACTCTATGATCCCTTTTCTCCTCTCCAGGTTCCCATAGGAAATCTCTCATAAGTTTCTCCAGCACCCTACACACTCCCTCGGGAATTTTAAACACAAACAGAAAGTAGATAGGGAGGTTCACCAAAGTAGCTTTAATCAAGGTTATTCTACCACCCAAAGACAGGTAGTTTTTCTTCCATGAAGCAAGCCTACTTGTGAACTTCTCAATCACCGAATTCCAAAAGCCCTTTTTGCTAGGATTATCCCCTAAAGGAAGCCCCAAATACTTCATTGGCCACTAAATAATATCGTATCCCAATACTTGGGCCCTTTCTTCCACCTCTCCAGCACTCATATTAATGCCAATCACACAACTCTTATCAAGGTTGACTTTGGGGTTGGTCACTTTTTCAAACACATTAATCACCCGTTTTAAGTTTCTAACCCACCTAATCTCATCCCCTCCACAAAATAGAATTGTGTCATCCACAAACTATAAATCAATGACTGGAACCCCGTCCCTCCCAACTCTCCAGCCACTTACCAAACCTCTAGAATCTGCCCCCTCAATAATCCTCCCCAAAACTTCAGCAATGGGTAAATAGAAAAGGGGAAAGGGGGTCCCCTTGCCTAATAGCCCTAGTAGCTGGAAAATGGTCTACCACCCTACCATTCACCAGAATGGAATAGTGGCAAGCCCTAATACACCCTTTTATCCACTTACACCACCTCTGCCCAAACCCAAAAGACCCTAGGACTTCCAACAACACAAACCAATCAACCAAGTCATAAGCCTTTTCTAGATCTAGTTTACACACCAGCCCTTTCTTCCCATTTCTTTTTAGATCTTCCACACTATCGTTTGCTATTAAGATTTGATCCACAATTTGTCTGTTCTTCACAAATGCGCCTTGGTTAGGGGAGATGATTATGGGGAGAACCTCTTCAATTCTACACGAGAGAACCTTAGCAATAATTTTGCAGAGGCTATTGACCAAACTGATGGCTCTGAACTCCTTAGGGTGACAACTGACAAGCTCCCTCCTTTTTTGGAATTGAGGCAATAAAAGTAGAGTTCAGAACTGAGTTAATCACCCTTCTTTCAAAGAATTCTGAGAACACAATCTGGATGTCATCCTTAATTATCTCCCAGTAGTCTCCATAAAAAGCCATCGTGAAACCATCAGGTCCTGGGGCTTTAGCTCTATCCATAGAGAAAATGGCATCCCTTATTTCTTCCAATTCAAACTCCCTTTCCCACCCATTCCATCAGCTCTTCAAGGAGCCAAGGCCAATCCAATCCTTCAATCCTTAATCTCTCATTCAGAGGTCTCCTAAAAATAGATTTGAATGATTCACAAAAGCCCCTGCAATCTTGTTTTATTGGGTTAAAGTTATACCATCAACCACCAACTTAGAAATGGAGTTCTTCCTTCTACCATTAGCTATAGCATGGAAAAATTTTGTGTTCCTGTCTCCTTCCTTCACCCATCTGTGTTTGGACTTTTGCTTCCAACTGATCTCTTCTTTAAACAGAAGATCCTCCAAATTATTCCTCAACTCTTTATCCCTTTCGCCAAGGCAGCCTTGTTCTTCCTTTGCATCTAAATCCTCTATCTAGTTAATCAACTGCTGCTTCCTTTCTTCTAATCTCCCAAAGTGATGAGTATTCCACTCTTTGATTTTAACTTTAAGCTCTTTTAATTTCCAATCGAATTTCATATCTGCCCAATTAACCTTCGAGTTACTTTCGTTCCACCACTTCTTCACATTCTCCTTAAAATCCGGATGAAGCAACTACATATTCTCAAATCTAAATGGGGAGGGTCCTCTATTTCCAAAATCAGACTTGCAAAGTAAGATTGACCAATGATCAGAAGTAACTCTCGATAAAGTCCTTGACACCATGTCACCCCAATGCTACTCCCAATCTATAGTAAAAAGGAATCTGTCTAATTTGGAGAAAATTGGATCAGCTTAGAGATTTGACCATGTGAATCTATTATGTAGGAGGTCAAGCTCCTTGACTTCAAAAACATTAATAAACTCATTAAACTTCCTCATACTGGTTGTACTCCTTTGCCACATCTTATTGCACTCTTCGCTGAATCTAATCACATTGATATCCCCTCCTAGACACCAAGGCCCATCCCACAAACCTCTAATGTCTTCCAGTTCTTCCCACAATTCATTCCTTTGTCTATAACCAGTGGGGCCATAAACATTAGTTAAGACCCAATCAAATCCATTTCCCACTTGCTTGAATTTGACAGACACTGAGAACCTTCCGATTAATTCTTCAACTCCCTCTACAACTTCATTCTTCCACATTGTGACTAAACCTCCAGATGAGCCCCATGAAGGGTTCATAACCTAGCTAAGGCCATTTGCTCTCCACACACTTCTAGCCCATCTCTTATCAAAAGTCATAAAAGCTTAGATTCCTGAATTAAGAAGATATCTGGGTTTTCATTCCTTAGGACCTCCTTTATTAGTGCTCTCTTCCTTACTTTCCCCAAGCCTCTCACATTCCAGCTCACAATCTTCATCACTCCAATAATAATCCACCCCCAGCCCTAAAATTTTCTCCTACACTTCTCCTTCCTTTCCCCTACCCTTCCACTCACTAAATTCTTTATCCCCTTCCACATCCTTTTTCAGCCTAACATGCATCAATCATACACATGGCACTTATCAAAAGCATCTCGTAAATAAGAAACTTCCTAAGTTACTAATGTTACATATCCCATTTAAACGGGAGTTATGATTTCAAATTGCCTCGCCAAAACCAACACTAAAATGCAAACCTCTTCCCAAACTGCCTTTGCCTAGGGAACTACCCTAGGATACGAGATTTTTACTTAAAAAAATCCATCGCCTACACGACTAGGTGCAAGGCGCCCCCTTGTCGCCTAGCCTCGCCTTGGCGCCTTGAAAACTATGGCTCCCATTAACAACCTCACAAAAACAAGTATGAAGGGGCTAATATTTCAAATAAATCTCCTTAGAACTTTGGGGGCTGATCTTTCTACAAATTCTTCAGACATTTGGAGGCTACTCTTTTAAATAAATCTCCTCAGAATTTTGGGGGTTGATCATTCTAAAAATTCTTCAATCTCCATAGAATTTTGGGGTTCTAAAAAATTCCTTAGACATTTTGAGGCTAATATTTCAAATAAATCTCCTAAGAATTTTGAGGGCTGATCTTTCCAAAAGTTCTTCAAATATTTGGGGCTAACCTCTCAAATAAATCTTAGAACTTCGGGGGGTGATTATTAAAAAAAATCTTTAGAAATTTGAAAGCTAACCTTTCAAATGCATCTGCTTAGAAGTTTGGGGGCTAATCTTTATAAAAATTCTTCAAAACTTTTGGGGGCTAATCTTTCATATAAATCTCCTCAAAATTTTAGGGCTGATTTTTTTTAAAATTCTTCAAACATTTGGGGGCTAATCTTTCAAATAAATCTCCTCAGAATTTCAAGGGCTGATCTTAATTTTGGGGGCTAATCTTTCAAACAAATTATCATCCAAAACCAAGTTGCTTTAGAATTCTGGGACCAATCTTTTGGAAAATTCTTCAATAAGCACATCAATTTTGGAAGTTTCACGCCCCAAAAAATGGGGGCTAATGACAAGTAATAAAGGTCAAATTGCTCAACCCAATTTTCTGCTTAACAAACAAACTCCTCTATTGTCAAGCAAAGGGTTAATGCAAGATAGTGAATATGTATTTAAGGGTAAAGAAGTAAAGCCTCACTTATATGCGTGGCAAAACCCAGAGAAAATAACAAAACAAAGGCCTCATGGCATAACAACATAACACGGAAGAAAAACCAAGTTGTTTTAGCCTTGTAAGTCATGAGCAAGTTCATGATGTTACCTTGCGAGCCAAATATGTGTATATGTCTCATGAGGGGTTCAAAGCCAAATATGCATTATGTCTTGTGAGACAAGTTAAATACTAATGAACCGGTGCCTGAGTGCGGCAGGGGTCATGCTAAAGGTGTCAGACGAGTGATCAATACCATAGGAAAACCACAACTGGCTGTACCTAGGTGTTGTACTGACAAGCATCACCTCCTAAGGAGACCCAAGATGTTCTAACAACCTTGTGGCCCTAAGAGACACGTGTCCCGAGCAGTGAAATTGACGAGATCTGTCTCCAGGCATTAATCGGGTTAAGGAATATTCTGGAATTCTTGTTTCATGCACGCAGTCTTGCTCCCTTACTCTTATAAATAGGGAGGTCGTCCTCTGCAAAGGGGATCTGATGTTCATACCACTCTAAGCTAAGTTTTGTGGTTATATCTTCCTCTCTCCATCCTTATCCCTGTTAGCTTACAAGCATAATAATCAAAACTAGAAAGTTTTGTGGACCAAAAAAGTATACCAAAGTTTGAGTAGACACTTTTTTTAGTTGACTTAGAGGAAATATCAATTTTTCTTCTTGTTGTTGTATTACAACTACTACTGGAACTTTATTAAGCAGTAGAAAAAGGAATAGCATCAAGCATGACCCAATCAGTGGGACAATCCATTCTTTGTGGAATATTGGAATGTTCAACCCCAACCATCTCCTCTGTCATTGTTTTCAACTGTAGAGAGACTGGGTCGAATGGGCCATAGTATATTTTCTTGTAGTATGTTATTTATTTATTTGTTAGCTAATGAGCCTATCTTTATGGGCCTGTTATTTCTTTTTTGTTAGTTCTCTTCATGTTACTGCCTAGCTGGCCGCCCACTTAAGGGCATACTTGTAATTAACCTAAGATTAAGTAAAAGGATTAGAGAAGGAAGGGAAGAGATATTCAAACTCTTCTTCTTCTTCCTCTTCTTTTCTCCATCTTCTTACTTTGTGCTGCTGTTCTCTATTTCTCTTCTTCTTTTCTCTCTAAATTTTACCAAGTTTATATCAGTTTTAGAGAACAGATTTACATCTTGGTATCAGAGCAGGTTTCTTCTTCCTTCTTTTCTTTTTTCTCTTTTCCCATACACCCTTCGATTAAGAGAGTGTACGGAGAGATAGGTTCTCTATAGTTCAGAGGACTTTTTACCTAGTTGGTTGAGGGTTTGGAGAGTTGAATTCTGGCCAGAAACTGCCAAGAAGTGATGTTGTACTGTTTCTACCCAAAACCCTAGTCAATTAGAGATGTTCGAAGTTATAGGTAAAAGTGAAGCTTTGGGTGTGGCGCTCTATGCTTGGGAGGTGCCTTTTGACTTCTAAAAGAGGGTGGTTCAGTTTTGGAAGAGATTGGGAAGCTCTGGTAGGAGCGGCTGCATCTTCTCTCTTTCTCCCCAACAGTCGGGCGCAGTGAAACCCTAGTTTTTCAAGCATCTAGGTATTGGTTTGACTTCAAGTAAGTTTATAAAGATCAAATTTCTGGTTTTTTATTTCCGTTTGATTAATGGAGCAATACGGAAGTGAGTTCAAGCAGGTGTCGGTTTCTGGGCTTGACTTGATAGATTCTATTTTGACTGGTGTGACCACAATTAAGCTAAATGGAACAAATTATCTTGCTTGGGCACAGTCTATAAGGATTTATGTCTGTAGTAGAGGAAAATTAGGATATCTCACAGGCAGTAAGGTGAAGCCCGAAGAGACAGACCCTGAATTTGAGAAATGGATGCAGGAGAACTATACATTCATAGGATGGTTGGTCAACTCTATGCAGTCCCATATAAGTCAACACTATCTCTACATGTCTTCGGCCAAGGAGATCTGGGACAATGTCACTGAAACCTATTCACAGAAGTTGAATGTGGCAAGAGCCTACAAGTTGAAAAGTGATGTGAAGAACTTGAGACAAGGGGAGAAGAGTGTGGCAATCTACTATTTTATGCTGAAATCTCTATGGCAGGAAATTGATGTTATGGAAACAGTTGTATGGGAGAGTATGAAGGATGTAGAAACTTTTAGGAAATTAGTGGAACGAAACAGGGTCTTTGAGTTTCTTACAGGACTCAACCTTGAGTTTGACATCATTAGGCAGAATATTCTGGCCAAGGATGAGGTAAATCTTGCCCAGGCATATGCTATGGTAAACAGTGAAGAGTGTAGGCGATAGGTTTAGTTACAGAGTCCACCTATGGAACACTTTGCACATGCTGGAATAAAGTCGAAGGGTCCAACTGAGAAGAAAGAGAATGTATGTGAATATTGCAAAACCGAGGCATACTAAGGACACTTGTTGTAGCTTCATCCTGATCACCTACCTGAGCGGTTTGAGAATAACAACAATTTTAAGAAGACTAGTCAGACAGGAAAGCCTAAGACAGCTAATGTTGCCACAGTACCCGAAGGAGGAAGTAAGGAGAGTGAAGTGAAGTCAACCATGGAACAATTGGCAGCAATGAAGGCAGACTTTGAAAAGTATGGAAGATTGTTAAATCACTTGGAAGCTACTATCTCTACATCTCACTCTTCAAGCAACACATCATCATCAATAGCATTTGCTCACTCAGGTATTCGTGCTTCTGCAAACCATGCTTCAGTTTCAGGTAATCATAAAATCCCTTGGGTCATTGATTTCGGTGCATCAAACCATATGACCAGCTTGTCTAATATTTTTTGTCCATACCTTGTTCTTGAAAAGAAGTGGTTCTCTGGTGACCTTTCTAATAGTTTATGTTGATGATATTGTGGTCACAGGTAATGACACCCAGGAGGTCAATAAACTCAAAAGGTTTCTTAACTCTGAATTTGAAATCAATGATTAAGGAGATCTCCGATATTTTTTGGGCGTTGAAGTTGCTAGATCTAAGGATGGTATCTTCATTTCTCAATGCAAGTATGTCCTTGACCTCCTTGTTGAGACTGGTAAACTTGGTGCTAAACCAGCCTCCACTCCTATTGATCCCAATCATAAGCTTTCTGCCACAGATGGTGAACTTTAATCTGATAGGGGAGTGTTTTAGAGACTATTTGGGAAGTTGTTATATCTCTGCATGACTCAATCGGACATTTCCTATGCAGTGAGTGTTATTAGTCAATTTATGCATTCTCCCAGAGATACTCATTTAGATGCTACAGAAAGAGTTTTGTGTTACTTGAAAGGTACTCCAGGGAAAGGCATTCTATTTGCCAAACATGGACACATGAAACTGGAAGAGTACAATGATGCTGATTGGGCAGGATGTATTGATGATAGGAGATCCACCTTGAATTATTGTGCTTTGGTGGCAAGGAACACTGTTTCATGGAGGAGTAAGAAACAGTATGTAGTTGTTAGATCCTCTACTGAAGCAGAATACAGGGCAATGGCACATGGTGTGTCAAAATTACTGTGGCTACGATCACTTTTAGAAGAATTGGGGGTTGACTATGAGAAGCCAATGATGCTCTACTGTGACAACCAAGCAACTATCAATATTGCACATAATCTTGTTCAACATGACAGAACTAAGCACATTGAGGTTGATAGACATTTTATACGGGAAAGAGTTTCCTCAAGAGAAGTTTGCTTGCCATTCATCACCTTAGAAGAACAGCTGGCTGATATTTTGACCAAGGGAGTTCCAAGAGGGAAGTTGATACACCATATAAGCAAGCTGGGCATGATTGACATCTATGCTCAGCTTGAGGGAGAGTGTAGAGAGGCAGGGCCGAATGGGCCCTAGTATCTTTTCTTGTAGTATGCTATTTATTTATTTGTTAGCTAATGGGCCTATCTTTATGGGCCTGTTATTTCTTTTTGGTTAGTTCTCTTCATGTTACTGCCTAGCTAGCCGCCCACTTAAGGGCATACTTGTAATTAACCTAAGATTGAAGTTTAGTAAAAGGATTAGAGAAGTGAGGGAAGAGATATTCGAACTCTTCTTCTTCTTCCTCTTCTTTTCTCCATCTTCTTCCTTTGTGCTGCTGTTCTCTATTTCTCTTCTTTTCTCTCTAAATTTTACCAAGTTTATATCAGTTTTAGAGGACTGGTTTACATCTCAAACCAATGTTAATCACATAGAAAATCTGGGATCTTGTTCCCTCTAAAGTAATTTGGTAGTTATAGAATGAGAAGAACAGAAGAAGATACAATGGAAAGAAACTCTCTGCTGGGAAGACAGTCTCCAATTGGTTGTTCCTTGTTTCTGGAGCCAAGGTCTTGATGGTGAATGCAACCAACTTCAAAAAATAACTATGGATGAAATCCAATACCATCATAGAGGGTCCATAACTTCATATGACAACAGTCTTCCTAAGTAGACTCCAAAACATTCATATAAGCTACATGTTGATGGGACTACAAAGGGTCTTCCAATACCTATATGATAGTAAGAAGATGGAAACTCAACATGCTTCTACTTCTGATTTGTCCAGTTCTTCAAAGCTGGATATTTGAAAATGACTCCATTATATTGATCAACATGCTGTCAGGAAGAACCCAAATTTCATGATAATTTGGTAGTACTGGTTAATAGATCAATTGCTTATTCATACCATAGGAGAGTGCAATTTTGAAGCCAGCACCTTGGTTAATTCAAGATGTGATGCTCATAAAACAACTCAAAATCAACCCATCTGCCCCCTCCCCCCCCAAAAAAAAAAAAATAGAAGTAATAATAATAATAATAAAATAAAGTAACAATATGTACACACAGATAGAGAAAGGCAGGTTGAGCATATATAATGCACAGAGATACACATGGTGATCAACAGAAAGCAGACCATCAATATTATCATCATTCACCAAGATTGCTCTAAAATTTATCATATTATATCTGCCAGTATGCTTTCTCTCCATGTCTATCATAAGCCTCTTGATCTACCTTCTCTGAAGGCCTTCAAGATAATTTTTTTTTTTTCATACACTATAATCAAAAGCGAACACAATTAACACATCGATAGTCCATAACTAGAATGGAAACAGGTAACCACAGGTTGCAAATAGATACCTATTATCATGCCAGAAGTAGTTCGCATCCAACTCAGGGAGCACTAGTGTAGCATTCATGATTCGTGCAGCAAGAACCGCATTGCAGATCTAGAATAACAAATGAAAAATATGATTTTACAACTGACCATGGTCTAAAGCGTCCATGTTTTTCCTAATATTCCCACAGAATATATTAATTTCCCTGGGTCCCAACATGAAATATTACAGGAACCAACGTATTTCCCAATGGAAACTGCCTGTGCTATGTGGAGTACAAGAGGTATTATATCATAAGTTGGAACCCAGGGAATAACAAATGAATTTACAGGAACATTGAGATCTAGAATAACAAATAATATCACCTGGGCTATATTATTGATCAAATATATATATATCACCTGGGTCTGCACACTAAAATTTGATGCACTTGGGTTCGTCCAGCTCGGGCTGATCAATTAGCTAACACTAAAATTTGATATATATGTATATGGTTTACCAAAAAAAGTATCCATATATGCATTTATACATACAAATATGTGTCTATATATGAATACATGTATGTATATAGTCAGGCCAGACTTAGGTTGGGATAAGGTCAGGCCCGGTCAAGCTACCTAAGGGCTAGGCCTGGGCCTAGCCCGAAAAATATAAAAGCCCAAAATTTTGGGCTCAGGCCCAGCCTAAAGACCAAACTTCCAAGCCCAGTCTGTAAAATTGCAGGTTGGGTCAGTCCAGGCTCAAGTTGGGCCCACCCAAGTTGCACCCCTATCTCTTTAGATGAGTTCATCCAGTTCTCAATAATCATAAAGATATTATCAAGTTATACACATTCAACATTCAACCACGATATTTGAACAGCTTAAACAAAAAGCATTTTAGTATGAAAACAATCATATGTATGTATAAGTAGGAAAAAAAGTGAAAATGCTTGTAACAAGTTAGCACAAACCGCACTGCGTTGTTGATTTAGACCACCATTGCAACGAACCCGCAAATAACCATTGGTCTCAGTTGGGGGAGCTGCCATAAAAGAATGATGTACAGAATTCAAAATTGACAGGAAACAAATGCACATGCCAATATGTAAGGAAAGGTTAAACATGCTTGATGTTTGAAAAGAAAAGGTGTGTCTACTATATGAGATCCATAAGGAACAGATTTGCTGCGACTAAGGAAAATTACATACGAGGCCAATCAGATCGTGGAGCAGATGATGGTCTCCAACCACCTGAAGCAGCAGACTGCCAAAGGTCACCCAAACTGATCTGCTTAATTTGCAAATAAAATAAGGAAATCAATTAATGGAAATAGTTAAAAAAAGAAGTAAGCTAGTACAGATAAATAAAAACTGAAAGAAATAAAGTAGTATGCCATTTTCATCAGAATAAAGTTCAGATGAAAAGTAGTTTAAAGCAGCAGCCTAAATAACATTTTTTAGGAAAGATGGCATTCAATGTATACAATAACTGTTACTTATGTCAAATAAGCAATGAGAGGAAGAAAAATGTAACATAGAAGTGTCCCTCAAGAATTCATGGAGTGTTGCATTCCAACATATGTACAACATGGACATTTGATCCATTTGGGAGAGCCCATGCAATACTAGCCATAACTATTGATCAATGACTCTCTTCTAAATTTTTTTCATATGGTTCATGAGTTTAGCCCCATGATCACCTTTGTTTTTAAATATAAGAACCATGTGCTCTATTTCTCATTCATCTAGCATTTCCTATGTTTTCATTATCTTATTAGATGGTTTAGTTAACCATAATAGGCCTAATCTCTCATGCATTTTCAGATTTAATAAATATAAAAATTTCATTAAATAAAAATATACATTAAACATAAGATTTTATTAGAGTAAAGAAGATATGAAATAGGATGTGATGTTGAAAGAACAACACTAAAAGAAAGCAAGGACAAAGGCCACATGCCTAGACAAGAATATAATAATAAAATTTTATACAACATCATATTTAATGAGAACCAGGATGCTCCTAAAAGCTCTGCCAAAAGAATTCCTGTCTACATCCTCAAGTAGATTAAGATGGTGGGCATGTCACATGTGCAGAGATGACCATCTATGGAACCAGTGAGAAGAACTAGGGGCAGATAAAAGAGCATGGATTGAAAGAATGAAAATGGCATTTAACAGAATGGAATGGCAGAGCAGGATTCATGTAGACAACCCCATAGTTCAGAAAAGGTTTAAATGATGATGATGATCTTCAAGTTTAGGAAAAACCAAAATCTATTCAAGAATAAAGAAACCAATGTCTACACATGGTCCTAAGGAGAAAAGAATACTTCTGACTGTCTTCAAATATTCTTCCATTCCTTTCTCTCCAAAAGTTCAAACAATATCATAATCATACTCCAAAATATCTTTGCCTTCACACCACCAGAAAGAGAGGAATATAAACCAAAAGGGAAAAAAAAAAATCTCTTGCAGATAGGAACAGTTGAAGTTCCTCCTAAAGAGGAAAAAGAAATACTAGAATATATATAAATATACAAAAAATCCTAGTTGGCTCAGGTAGGGAGCTTTCCCTACACAAACCAACCTATTTCTGCCACATGGAAGGAATGGGATCTTAGGGCTGATCCAAATTGTCAAGCAGAAAGGGGACCTACTATATTTCCTACATATTCAATCCCACAGTCCACATCATCCATATGTATTGGTGGTTTTCACTTATTTTTGAAGAACATTGGACGGCTGATAGCTATGGTTGAAAATTCGTTGTCCAATTCGATTCTGGTGCATCCAGAATTTCATCAGACTAGCAGAGCAGAGTTGGGAGAGAACTTTTGGAATTTTCTTGACTTGATCAGTTCCTTGTTTCTTAATTTGTCTCCTGTAGTGTTGGTTATATAAGTTAAGGCTACGGTTGGGTGTTATCTTGAGCCTTGACCCCCCCCCCCCCCCCCCCCGTGGGATTGTAGTATTGGTGGTTTTCACAACTAAAATGAACCATTCAAAGTTATAAATTTTTTAACACAAACTTACCTATAAAGTGGACTTATTTGGATACATGACAAAGTGTTCATGCCAAAATCTTTTCCAGGAATAACATTAAGAGAGGAACTTAGAGACTCCTTATGAGTTACAAACTAATTTGCCACGTTGAAGATGCTTTGGTTGTAGAGGAAAGCTTATTAAACAAATCAACTAGCAAACCCACTATCACATTAAAGAGGCATCCTTGCTACTACTCTCAACCTATCATTTAGATGGTTTAGAGACACGCCAATTTGACTATTGACAGCCTTGTTAGAGAGGGTATAACAAGGTGCAAGTTGTTTTGTGGCACATATTGCTGAGATAGCTTGTACTTTTGAAGTTTTTATATCTGGTATAAGGTACATAATTTTTATGAGCTTTCTGCCTTTTCATTATTTACAGGGGCTTGCAATTATTCACTCTTTCCACTAATAGAATTAGTTTTTGTTACCAGTATCTTTTTTTATCAGCAATAATAATCATGAGATTTTATTAAAAATGGTAGTAAACCCCTCATCCCAATGGTTATGGTATGAAAGATACAGGTACAATACAGCCAAGTGTTGACATAAATAAAGAACTAACTCAAAGAAATAATCAAGGTCTACAAATGCATCTATAGAGAAGGTCCCCTAAAGTAGCTCATTTCTGGTTACCTTTCTAAAGCATCAGTCAGCCATTCCATTGGCTTGGGTGTCCATCTGATGCAAGAGTCTACATGTCAAATCTGGGATTTTCTAAATTTCTATGTATTTATTGATGGTAGGATTAATGTCTTCAGTTTTCAGTAGTTACTTCTGATTATGAATTATTTGCAGTTTTGTTAGTCGCATTAGGTGTTACCATATTATTATTCCTTATAATAAGAGATAGTTTACTTAATTGGATTAAGAGTTATATTGGCAATTCAAAGTTATATCAGTACGATAGAGTCATATTCTCAAGTAGGATGTCCTAATCCAAGTCCTAAGTCAACTAGAAATTGTCACATTTGAGTCTTTAGTCAAAGTCCTAGTCCAAACTTAACTAGTGTTTGTCATATTCCTAGTTAGAGTCTTATTAGTATTTCTCTGTGGGTTTTAGGGTAGGAAAACAAGGAGAAAGGGTAGGCCAACCTCACTACTTTACTTAAAATCCAAGTCCTAGTGATGTAGGATATGTAACTCGGTAACTCCAATACTAATTGATGTAGGACTACTTGCTCTGATACTAATTAATGTAGTACTTGAATATAGGGGTGTAACTTGGGCATGCTTGGGTTGGGATTTTGTCAAAATTTGAATGGGCCCGAGCACAAAGCAGTGTAAAATGCTAACTCGGGCCAAGTTATACCCCTACTTAAATGGTCAAAGGATGAGCGTAGGAAGGTTAGGATGTATCATGGATGACTTAAGACTAAAAACAAAGATTGGTTAGGTTATAAAAGGCCTAGGGACATATATGTAAGGTTTATATATTTATCATAGGACATAGAAAAACTTAAAAATAGGAAAATGATATTTCATAGGCAGGGTTAGAATGGATAGTTGTAGAGGGCAACTAAATTTGGTTATTTGGAGTACATTTTGAACAAAATGACAAAAGCCCTATGATTAGAAGAAATGTCAAAAACTGAGGAATTTAGAGTTCTAAGTGGAATTTCTGGATAATATTTGGAGTAAAAGGATGTAGGGATATATGGAGGTCTACAAATATGAGAGGGACTCGAAATGATTTGGCATAAAAAGACAAAATAGTCAAAATGGAAAAATTCTAGTGTTCTGGTGAAAATTAAAGAAAATTTGACCTAGATCAATTCCAGTCCTTTAAGAAGTTGAATGAACATCTATTGACGAAGCGCTTATTGTTGTTAATGGCTGTAATGGCTTCTTGAAAGATCAAAGAAAAATAGAGAGAGAAAACCCAAAATCACCTAATGTGGTGCTTAGAATCACTTACCATAAACATGATATGCAGAAAATCACCAGTCCTAGAACTAAGAAAAATAAAAACTACAGTGAAAATTCAGATCTGTACTGGTTTTAGTTCCAGAATAACAGAGAAAAAGAGAGGAGAGAAAGAATAGAAGGAAGAGAAGAGAAGAGAAGAAGAAGTAGAAAAGAAAGGCAGGTTTGAACAAGAGAAGAGAAATTTCTCTAGTTGTCCAGATTGTTATTTATAGGTTTCTAATTTAAAACATAAAGACAGTTGTGCCCCCTACTTAAGTGTGGGACTCAACCCCAGGATATAACAGATATTATACCACACTTAACATAAAGCAAAATGACCAAACTACCACTCTATAGTCGACTCTAACACTCCCCTTCAAGCTAGTGAGTATATGTCATATAGTCCCAGTTTGCTACAGTTGTAAATAACATCCACAATAATCTGAATTAAAAGAAAAGAAACAAGAAAAGGAGATTTAAGAGAGAAGTGATGGAGGAAGAAGATGCAAGAAAAGAAAGAAGAAGAAAGAGTAGTTGAAAAACTCTCTTCAGAAGGGTGTCCATTACTAAAAACAACAATAAAAAACAAGAAAACAGGCCCATTACTAAGGCCCACTACCTACTAACACAAGTCATAAATATAACTTAAAAAAATAAAGAAACTAAGACCCATTCAGCCCATTATCTCTACACTCCCCCTCAAACTGAGCATAGATATCAATCATGCCCAGATTGCTTACACAATGTTGTAACTTTGCCTTGGGGACACCCTTGGTCAGAACATCTACTAAATGTTGCTCTAAGCCAATAAAAGGAATGAAAACTTCTTCAGAAGCTACACTTTCTTTTATAAAATGTCGATCAACTTCAATATGTTTTATCCTGTCATGCTGAATTGGCTTGTGAACCCTAATCTGCATAGCTTGCAGATTACAAGTGTGCTATTGGATGAGTATAACTTTAGAGAGTGGTCAGTCTCAGCAAGACTGATCATTACCTCTCGTGACCTCACAGGCTATTTGGATGGAGACAAAAAGGAACCAAAAATCAGCAGCCTTGAATACACTGTGTGGCGCAAGGAAAATGCCACAGTCATGTCTTGGTTGCTGGCCTCCATGACTCCTCGGGTGGCCAGAACTGTTCATCACTTCCCTACAGCCGCAAAAATCTGGGAGAAAGTATCTAAGACATATGGCCAAAAGAAGAACAATGCCAGAATCTACAGGCTAAACCAAGACATTGCAGCCCTAAGGCAAGGAGACATGATTGTGGCAACATACTTTGCAACACTAGAAGGCCTCTGGGAAGAGCTTGACCATCACTTGATTTTGGATTGGGAAAATGCAAGGGATAAGGAGAGGCATGACAAGCAGATTGAGGAGGGCAGAGCCTTCAAGTTCCTGGCAGGCTTAGACCCTATATATGAAGGTGTAAGGTCACAGATTCTAGGGAGAGATGAATTACCTGAAATTCATCATGTTTACTACTTGGTGAGAAATGAAGAGGTAAGGAGAAAGGAGATGCAACTTGATTCCCAGACACAAGCAACAGAACTATCTGGAGAACATTCAGCCTTAGTCTCCACTAAGGGAAACAGATTTTCAGACAACAAGACCCTCAAGTGTACCCATTGTGGTGGTGAGAAACACACAAAGGAGAAATGTTGGGTATTGTACCCTCATCTGAAGCCAGCTGCTCTGAGAAAGGACAAAAGGCAACATAAGGGCCATACGGCAAGTGGGAATCTTGCCACCAACAGCAGTAGTGACATCTCACAGAGTACTCAGCCAGTGTCTTCCTCCACCACAAAGCAGGTTGATGATTCTGCTGGACCAAGTACCTTGGGATTTACAGCTAGTGAGGTAGAGGTTCTCAGCCGGGCATTAGCCCGACTGAAGAACAATCCTTTAGCTTCCACCTCTCTTGTCAAATCAAGTATAGCCTCTACATTTAGTGCAACTAGTTCCATTAATTCTAGCTCTTGGGTGATTGACTCAGGGGCCACTGACCATATGACACACATGTCCTCATTATTCTCCTCATATCATTTGTTGTCGGGCCAGGATAAGATGAGAGTAGCTGATGGGTCACTCTCCACCATCTTGGGAAAGGGAGTGGTTGACCTAAGCAAGGATCTCTCTCTTAAATCAGTCTTACATGTTCCTAGTCTTACATCAAATCTGTTGTCTGTTTCAAAGCTTACAAGAAATTTGAACTGCAGTATAACTTTTTTTCCCTCTCACTGTGTCTTCCAGGACAGATTGACGAGGAGAACGATTGGGAGTGGTCGTGAGTATGAGGGCCTCTACTATTTTGATGCGGATGTCAGCTCAGCACTGCAAGCTTCTGCTACTACTAGTCCAGAAAGTGTGGAGTCAAGAGCTAGGCTGCACTTGTGGCATGCTAGGCTAGGTCACTTGTCCATTTCTTCTTTAGCTATGTTGTTTCCCGATTTATGTAAGGGAATTCCGAGTCAAAGTTTAGTTTGTGATGTGTGTCAAATGTCAAAACAATGTAGATCAATGTATCCAATTTCTAGTAATGAAATACAAGCCTCTTTTGATTTGGTCCATTCTGATGTTTGGGGTCCTTCACCCATTGTTTCCATTGATGGCTTCCGTTATTTTATCAGTTTTATTGACCATTATTCTCGGTGCACTTGGATTTATCTGTAAAAGGACGTGAAGAAGTTCCACGGATAACTATGATGTTTTGCAAGATGATTGAAACACAATTTGGGAAGAAGATTAAACAATTCCGTTCAGACAATGCAACTGAATACTTTGAAAGATCCCTGAACTCATTCATGGAAGACGAAGGCATGTTACATCAGTCATCATGTGCTTACACCCCTCAGCAAAATGGAGTTGCTGAGCGCAAGAACAGGCACCTAATGGAGACAGCTCGAGCTTTACTTTTCCAGCACAATGTGCCCAAGCAATATTGGTCTCAAGCTGTCCTCACTGCATCATACCTGATAAATCGGATGCCATCTAAGGTACTGGGTATGAAGACCCCCTTCTCTGTGTTGTGTCCCACTCTTCCAGAATTTCCTCTTCCCCCACGGGTTTTTGGATGTACATGCTTCATACATGTGAAGGATCCAAAGAAAACCAAGCTGGATCCTAAGGCTACAAAGGGAATATTTTTGGGGTACTCTCCTACACAAAAGGGGTATAAGTGTTATGATCCTGTCTCCAAGAAAAAATATGTCACCAGAGATGTAGTCTTTTTTGAGTCTCAACCCTATTTCCAGTCTTCCCAGAATCCTCTTCAGGGGGAGACTAGTGGAATGGAAGAGGATTCTCAGTCTCCCTTCTTTTTTGTTCCCCTTTCATCACCTTCCACTACTCCTAGCTGTAACATTCCGGGTCAACCTAATGAGACTCCAGCTTCAGTTGATGCATCTGATGACTCCAGCAGACAAGAGAAAGAGATACTCACATACAGTAGAAGGAAAAAGGGCCCTCAGCTTCATGATTGCAACCAGTTGAACTCAGATCAATCTATCTCGGCAATTCAAGGTATTTCTGACTCTCTCAATTCAGAGTTGGATCTTCCTATTGCTCTCCGTAAGCCTGTTCGTTCTTGTACCACTCGGCATTCCATAGCTGATTATGTCTCTTACTCACATTTATCACCTGCCTATCATTCCTTTGTGTCTGCTCTTTCCTCTGTATGTGTCCCTTCCAGATATTCAGAGGCGGTATTTGATCCAAGATGGAAAGAAGCCATGAATGAAGAAATGAAAGCCCTAATGAAAGCAAGAACGTGGGAATTGGTGGACCTGCCAGAAGGGAAAGGCACTGTTGGGTGCAAGTGGGTATTCACAGTAAAGCACAGGGAAGACGGGTCAATTGAAAGATACAAGGCCAGACTTGTGGCAAAGGGATTTACACAAAAGGAAGGAATTGACTACAAGGAAACCTTTGCCCCGGTAGCAAAACTCAACACAATCAGGGTTCTACTGTCATTAGCTGCAAAATTCTCTTGGGAACTCCATCAGCTGGATGTGAAGAATGCTTTCCTAAATGGTGATCTACATGAAGAGGTATTCATGGAACCCCCACCTGGATATAATGTTGGAAAGAAGGTGTGTAAATTAAGAAAAGCTTTGTATGGCTTGAAGCAATCTCCCCGGGCATGGTTTGAGAGACTCTGTACGGCCATGGAAAAAGTGGGGTACACTCAGAGCAGTGCGGATCATACATTGTTTACAAGGAGGCAGGATGGAAAACTTACAGCTCTCATTGTTTATGTGGATGATATGGTGATTACTGGAAATGACGTGAAAGAGATGAAGAGGCTGAAGGAGTTCTTAACTTCAGAATTTGAGATCAAGGACCTGGGAAATCTGAGATATTTTCTCGGAATTGAAGTTGCTAGATCAAGAGAAGGAATCTACATATGTCAACGAAAATATGTGTTAGTTCTCCTAGAAGAAACAGGCATGATGGGGTGCAGGCAGTAGACACACCAATAGAACCGAACCATGGATTACAAGAATCAATGGGTGAGGAATACTGTGATAAGGAAAGGTACCAAAAATTGGTAGGAAAACTAATATACTTATCCCTCACTAGGCCAGACATTGCCTATGCAGTGCATGTTGTCAGTCAATTCATGCACTCACCAAAGTCTCCTCATATGAGAGCAGTGGAAAGAATTCTCAGATACTTGAAAACTTGCCCAGGGAAAGGAATTCTATTCAAGAAGAACAGTAGACTTGAAATTGAAGCCTACACTGATGCTGATTGGGCTGGGTCTGTTGGAGACAGAAAATCAACCTCAGGTTACTGTACATTCTTGGGAGGAAACCTAGTTACATGGTGCAGTAAGAAGCAGAATGTTGTGGCTAGATCAAGTGCAGAAGCAGAATACCGAGCTATGGCACATGGGGTTGCTGAACTCTTATGGCTCAGAACTCTCCTTAATGAGCTTAGTATCAAGACTGAAGGTCCTCTCAAGTTGTATTGTGATAATAAAGCAGCTATCAACATTGCCAACAATCCCGTGCAACATGACAGGACAAAACATATTGAAATTGATCGACACTTTGTCAAAGAGAGAATTGTTTCAGGGGAACTCTGTGTGCCTTATACTCCATCAGAAATGCAGATTGCAGATGTATTAACAAAAGGGCTGGCAACTACAAAGTTCAAGGACATACTTGGCAAGCTGAACATGATTGATATCCATGTTTAGCTTGAGGGGGAGTGTTAGAATGCTAGAGTGTATTCGGCTGATAGGGTCTCCTATTAGCCCATTCTTATGTTAATTTTATCTTGTAACTGGGCCTTTACTAATGGGCCTAATCCTGTTTATGTTTTAAGTATTCTGGTTGTCCCATTACTAATCAGGGGTATACAAGTAATTTTATTGTACTTTGCACTTCACTTATATTTAAATAAAGGCCTTGTCGACTGCTAACACAGCTCGACATTCTCTGCATCTAAGAAGTTCATCCTCTTCTGTACTACTTCGAGTTCAGCTTCTTAGTTTACAAGTTGTTCCTCTGGTTTTATCTAATGAAAGTTACCGTTTCCTATCAAAAAAAAATTAAAGGATAAAATAAAAGAAACTTTGATCTTTGCAAAGAGTTGCCAAATAAAGTCTATATTCAAGAGATTGAGATTCCACAACAACAAAAATTGCTTTAATTTCAAGTTGAGGAATCTAAGAACACTAAAGAGTATGTTGGTTTACCAGATTCTTTGGAGGAAAAAAATAGAAACTTCCTTGGTTTCACACAATTCATTAGAGTGCACCATTGTTATGGACACACCACCGGGCAGCACACTTCGGTGCAGGCATAGGCAGCAGCACGCACTGCCAAGAGCGCCGCACAGCAACCCGACAGCGCGCCACACGCACCGCTCGGCAGCGCGCAGCACGCACCGCTCGGCAGCGCGCACAGCAACACGCACCGCCAGCCGCGCGCACGCACTGCGCGGCAGCGGCACCGTGCGCACGCACCGCGCGGCAGCGGCACCATGAGCTGCGCACACGCACCCGGCAACAGAGCGGGGCCCACACGATAGCTCATAGGGGTGGGCCCACCCTTATTTGGACATGTCAAAAGAACTCGCTGCCAGCCTTATCCTCATCCCTTATCTTATCTTATCTTTATCTTATCTTAAGTAAGAGTGTGTTACCAATTACAGTAGATAATTAGGAGTTTGAGTTTAATTAGGAATTTTCTTTTGTAATCTCCTATTTAAGGAGCTACGAATTGAAATAAAAGGCATTCAGTTTTCGCAGTCAAGAAAGAGAGTAAGGAGAGTTCGGGTGATCTCTTGGACAAATCACCCATTAGGAGAGTTCAGGTGATCTCTTGGACAAATCACCCACGAGATAGTCAAAATAGGGCCTGTATGCAAGGCCAAGGGCAAGGAAAGATCTGAGGTTCCTGCGATGGAGCAACCCGTGACGCGATCCTACACTCGGGCCCATAACATTTTGGTATCAGAGCCAAGCGTCATGGGCGACATGGAGCAGCTATCGTCCAAGGTTCACGAGCTGGAACACCGTCTCGCGGAGAATCATGCGGAGGTAAGAGAAGTTAAAGAGGACGTCAGGTAACTTCGGCGTCTACTGGAGTTATACTTCTCCACCAGGGAAGGAAGCCATGAGGGGGCAGCCACTAACCACAGCCGCCGCCCAGATCGAACAGAGGGCTCCGGTGAGCGACAGAACGACACACCGACAGCAGCAATCATACCCAAATACAGTCGTCTGGAGTTCCCCTCATACAGCGGCAGCGGCGACCCACTCGGCTAGCTGTACCGTTGTGAGCAATTCTTCCGCAATCAGTGCACGGAAGAGAAGGACAAGGTCAGCCTGGCAGCATTCCACTTGACCGATGAAGCACAGCTCTAGTTCTACCGAGTGGAGAAGGAAGAACCAGGCCTTAGTTGGGGCCAGTTCAAGTCGTATTGCCTCCTCCGGTCCGGGCCCCCATTAATGAGCAACCCTTTGGGGGAGCTCATTAACCTCAAGCAGACCGGGACCGTCGCGGAGTATCAGCGGCAGTTCCAGACCCTTCTCGCCAGGGCCTCGTCAGTACGCCCAGACCAGCAGGTGGATATGTTCACAGCTGGTCTAGCCGAACCATTGAGAGTGGATGTAGAGATGCAGAGCCCGCCTAACCTGGTCACGGCAATGAATTTGGCCCAGGCCTTCAAACGCAAACTACAGATTAGCCGAGGGCCGTTCAGCATGGGATGCCCAACAGCAGCTTGGACAAACCCGAAGCCTACGGAAGGAGGGTCTTCACTGGCAGCCAACAAGGAACCCCTCGGAATGGCCCCATATCCAGCAGCCAGCCCAAAACGGAAGACACAGACAAGCACCAATTCCAGATCAGCATCCAGTGTGGGGAGTAGCAGCGGTACACCCCCTATTAAGCACTTGTCTAGGGCGGAGATGGCAGAACGCAAGGCAAGGGGGCAATGTTTTAATTGCGATGAACTCTACTCAACAGGGCACAGGTGCAAGAGACTTTTCTGCTTCCTGGTGAAACAAGAGGAAGAGGAGGATGAACCCCCTCCATGGGAACCCGATCCAGGAGGGCAAAGCCATTCAAGATTCCTTTGAGGGTGTCTTCGACACCCAATTCGAGCTTGAGGACAAGCTCGTAGTCCGGGAGGGGTGTGATGTTATGGACACACCACCGGGCAACACACTTCGGTGCAGGCATAGGCAGCAGCACGCATAGCGGGCCGCCCAGCAGCACGCACTGCCAAGAGCACCGCACAGCAACCCGATAGCACACCGCATGCACCGCTCGGCAGCGCGCAGCACGCACCGCTCGGCAGCGCGCACAGCAGCACGCACCGCCAGCCGCGCACACGCACTGTGCGGCAGCAGCACCGCGCGCACGAACCCGGCAGTAGCAGCAGAGCGGGGCCCACACGACAGCTCATAGGGGTGGGCCCACACTTATCTGGACACATCAAAAGAACTCACCGCCAGCCTTATCCTCATCCCTTATCTTATCTTATCTTTATCTTATCTGAAGTAAGAGTGTGTTACCAATTACAGTAGGTAATTAGGAGTTTGAGTTTAATTAGGAATTTTCTTCTGTAATCTCCTATTTAAGGAGCTACGAATTGAAATAAAAGGCATTCAGTTTTCGCAGTCAAGAAAGAGAGTAAGGAGAGTTCGGGTGATCTCTTGGACAAATCACCCATTAGGAGAGTTCGGGTGATCTCTTGGACAAATCACCCCCGAGATAGTCAAAATAGGACCTGTACGCAAGGCCAAGGGCAAGGAAAGATCTGAGGTTCCTGCGGTGGAGCGACCCGTGACGCGATCCTACGCTCGGGCCCATAACAACCATGCGATACAAGGTTTCTCAAAACCCTACAGAAAATAGACTAAAGAATCCAATGATCAAGATACAACTGATCTGGTTGTGAACACAAGAAACTCCAAATGAGCTATGTGCCAATAAATAGAATAAAAGTCTAGAAACCCATCTAAGTATATCTACTGATTTACAACTACTTGCTATTGATGTGATAGTTCTACCAAAATATTCAAACAAGCAAGATGATAATCCTAGTATGAAACACCTTCTATAAAAGCTATATATATATATATATATTCGGGTTAGCCTCAGCTAACTCCCCCACAGTTGCAATTTCATTTCCTTTCACAGTAAGTGACCCCAATACATCTGATCCCTCAACCCCTGGTTTTGCCAATTCATTTGCCAACCCATTGGCAGAACGAGGTAGCCATGTTGCATTTGCTCCTAGGGCTTAGTTTGGAAGGAGTACAAATACAAATATGTACTGTACAAATACATACAAAATAATACAAAATACAAGGATTTGCGCTCTACATATTTGTATTTATACTCCTTCCAAATGGAGCCTAACTCACAATATCTTTTCTATTTCTCTCACAGCATATATCTATCTCCAAGAGATTTTCTGATTTCCAGTTAACCATCCTGTTAAAACTTAAAACTCTTGAATCTCCTTCAACTCCCAGATTTCTAAAATTTGGCCCTTCTATGCCCATGGAGATTTGATTACGTGAAGGAGCTTAGTCTATACTACGAAATTGTTGAAAAGGCTTTGGTAGTTTTCCTAATTGAAGTTTTTTTTTTCTTTTTTTTATTTTTCATTGGTTTACAATCTACCCGTCTGCGGAGGTATAAGACTCTTTCTTCAAGTTTACGCTTAGCTGCTGATGAGAAATTTTTTTCATTCTCTGATTCTGAAAAGCATAGGGGAAATACGCACATTATCTTTGCAAGCATGTCCACCATTTTCTTATCTAAATTCCATCTAAAACCAACTTAAGTCGTATACGAACTGTGTTTCTGCTAAATGTATTAGGCAAACATTCTTAATTCCACTCATGGATTACCAAAATATCGAGATCCCCTTCAAGAATCAAATTCACGAAAAGAGAAGGCCACAACGGAGAACCCGCAGTAAACAAACAATTAAATAGTCTGCATGACACTGAGCTTGATTTAACGAACCTTCGATCCATAGTCTGCAGTGTTTCCTTTCATCGTCGAGAGCAGAGAGATGGTACAGATCAGCAGAACAACGACTGCAACCGACAACCGCCCCAACAGTCCCCTCATTCCCCCGCTCAGTTGCTTCAGTTGCCTATGCCCCCCTCTCCTTCCCAACGCATCTCCAGCCCTGCAACACGAGATCCAAATCAAGCTCTACACAACTGAAGAAAAACATCAAAATGTGATATTGGATCGAGAGAGATGGAGATGCAGACCTCCTCATTTTTATTGCTATTCAGTTCTGATCCAACGCCTGCAACGTCTAATTCTCGGTAACAGAAATGAATATCTTCTGATAAAACTAGATCTGGTGAACTGCGCAGCGAAGATGTTCGCGCCGAAGACGTCGTAAATCGTGATTGAATTATGTTGGGAACTCTTCTACCAAAAAAAAATGTCGGGAACTCGATGTTACGGTGAATGCCGATGAGCTCGAATCCTCTACTGCATCTGTAATCTAATCTGTAGTTCTGTATTATTCCGTAAAAAAAATATCGCCACGCGTTTTCGACTGTTATACCGGAAAACTTTAACCAATCAACCGGTATCGAAAAAAGTGTTAACCAGGTGGTATTCATCAATATTCACGTGGTGGTGTGCGGGTGGTATCGAATCGAAATTTGCTGCTCATAAAGCGCACTTCACACTTACTTCACAGTCGCATCCCACCGTGTATTTGAAACATCTCCTTCTAACTAATAACACAAGGTACGGAAGATTGTTTCCATGTGCGGTTGAAACATGAGGTCGGTGTGAGGAGCGGTGTGCAAGAAGCACATTCGAATTCGGTGGTATCATACCTTTCGGTATCATATATTTTATATTTATTACGGACATGAAAATAAAACTTGCATTTTGAAAATAGGCCGACCTGAATCGGTCCGAAAGAAGTAGGTAAGAGAGTATGAGTGAGGTGGTTCTAGCCGTGTAGGACCACTTTCGTCAGAGGAAATCCAAAATAAAAAGTGCTAAACCCGATAGCTAAAAAGCCTGTTTGGAGGGTTGAAGTTTTCATTGAATTGCTTTTGAGAAGCCAATAAGAGCCCGTTCAATTTTTTCATTTTGATAAAGGGGAAAGTTGGTTAATGGGATTTTAATTCCTATTGATTTAGATATCTATGTTCTTTTTTCAATTTTATGTGGGGTTCATGAAAAAATTATTTTTCCCCACAGTAAGGGCCCTCAAGTGGGTAAGTAATTTTTTCACCTTGAAAGAAAATTCCAATACTTTGATGGGACAAAATTGCCCTTTTAATAATGGCTTTTTATGGTTAAAATGGTCATTGTCATATTTACCTGAGAAATAAAATAACATGAGTAATGCACTTATTTGAGTAAGTATTTCCTAGGAAACATTTACCTAAGTAAGTAATTTCACAAAAAGTGAATGGGATCCAAAATAAAGAAACTTGAGAGGAAAGCCAATTTCTTAGGGGTAGTCTTAGTTTAGTACCTAAACTTTAAAATGTGCCACTATAGTACCTGAACTCTAAAAACTATCAATTTAGTCCCTGCCATTAGCAGCCCATTAGTTATCTATATCACATGATAGCATGTACGACTTAAAACTTTTAAAAATATCAAAACTACCCTTCAAAAGAAGGCACTGTTCATTGTCTTCTACCTTGAGACTGAACAAGAAGAGGACATGTAGTTGCATTGGTGCTTGATTCTCTCCATCCACTTGATTGTCTTTAGTACAGCTCCGCTCCTAGTCCATGTTCTAACATTATTCGTACATAAGTGGATGGACAATGAATTGAGTCGTCTTCCATTTATTACAAAACAATAGGCCATATTCTAATGCTATTGCGTTTTCAATGGTGGAAAGAATCGGAACCAAGACCCTGGAAAGATGGCATTGAGGTTGTTATGAGGCTCCTAAGTTTGCTCGCTCATTACATTGTTTCATTTCTATAGGTGAAAGTTGCAAAAACCTTCAATAACAGGCCTAATGGTGGAAATTACAGAAGGTAAAAGCTTGCTAGAGTCTAAGAAGAAAAGGGAACAAAGTCTTCCCTTTTACTAGTGATGAGGGATAATTTGGCCCGACCTGTGATATGATGACACGTAGAGCGACCTGTCAACCTCATGACACTTTAGCAGTCCAAGTCGTTTTGGGTACCTCAAGTCATTTAGCTAAGACCGAGGCCTAAGCAGCTCGTCACACTGACCTACCGAGGATGCCACATAATCTCCTTCTAGAAGTGAGCCAATTGTCTCCGATCTCTTCGGGATCACACCGCATGTCAATAGATCTTATCCTTATCCCGCCCAGATCGAAGGAACTCGAATAAGCCTTATCCTAACATGTCAATAGACTCATGTTAGTTTTAAATGTTCAAAGCCATTGGATAAGTCTGAGGAGATTTATCCAGCCAAGGCTGATACTGGTGTGCCGCCAAGTGTTGGGATGGCCTGTCTTGGCCACCAGGGTAAGACCCAAGGCACATGCAGTATGGGATTACTCGAATCCTTGAACCGAACCAGATTTCCAGTATTGCCCTGGACCTTAGAGACAGATGGGCAAAACTGGAAAGTTACACCTGACCCCTAGACTTGATTACGATACTTCACTAAGTGTCGGATCGGGCTATCTTTGATATGCCAATCAGTGAGATCCTTAGCGGGGGTCAAAACCTGGGCATGTTGGGGCAGTTTGAGAATTAATCTGAGTGGGTGATCATATTGATAGGATCAGCCCCTTTGTCGGACAAAGGTAATGATCGGGAATGCACTCTCTCTGATGGAAACCAAATTGCCGGCAATATATATATATATATATATATATATATATATATATATATATATATATATACGGTTTCAAATTGCAAATGGTTTTAATTCCAGGGATCCATGTGAGTGGAGAGTGCAGCGTTGTTCCTTGCAGCCGAGGGAGAGGTCCTCTCTTGTCTGGCAATGCTTGATCATTATGGAATGAGAGGTTAAGTGTAAGGCCATTTAGGATAATACCTGATGGGCTAATCTTGCACCTACCCATAGTCCCTGGGTTTTTATAAGATGGCTTGGCCCAGGGACCACTTAGTGTAAGTGTTGGGCCCATAGGGTCCATATGATGGGCTCAGGGGTTCACTGGGCTTCTCAGTGAATTCGGCTAGGCCTTGTAATAAAGGCTGGGCTGAACCCATGTGGCTGGTGTGTAGATCAATGCTTGGGTCCCACGCCATACAAAGAAGCCCAACTGGGCCGCAAATTGGAAACTAATTGAGCACTGATTATTTAATGGGCCAAAAGCCCATTTCGAACTGGGCTAATATGATCACCCACTTTAGGGGTGGATCTGAGGTTAAGGTTAGCAAAAGGATTGGGCCTTTAACCTAATCCACTCTAGGAGACCAAATTCAAATCAGATTTGAATATGGTAATCTCCTGATAAGATCAGGAGTTAGCTAACCTAATCTGCAGATAAGATTAAGATCATCCCCTATCCAGATGCTGATTTGGATTGGGATAACTCCTAATTAGGAGATTTCTTAAGAAAGAAGAAAAGAGGAGAAACCCTAAGAGAGATACAACATAATTCGAATGTAAGGTTTTGAGCAAGAAAATTTGCTGCGAATTGAGATAGGATCTCATACACTCCAGAGAGAAGAGAAGCATTCTTCGCCATCTTCATCTCAGGAGTTCTCCTCTAGTCGCCACCATTCTCTGAAAAGATTCGATCTTTGAAGAAAAGAAATCAAGAAATCAGTTCTTGATATCAAAGAACTGAAAAGTTTCGGTGCTCAGTGTTTCTAGAGGATTCTTGTGAAGGATTCAGTGTGTAGGACGCACTTTGTTGGTTCCGTTCCACATATTGCTGTCATCTTTAGCAGGAGCAGAACTTGGTGTCCTCTTTGGGCGTGAACACCAACTTTGGGAGATACTTCTTGTCTGGATTAGGTATATATCCTCCCTTGTCTTTTGGTTCAGATTTGGTTTGATTATGGTTCAAGTAGGATCCTTGAATATTGTATTCTAAATTTAGAGAATATGATTCCCAGTTGGAAGAAGGTTGGAAAATATTTGAAATTTGTTTACCCATTCCGTAACCTCTTTGGCGTCCATAAGATGGATCTTACCATTCTTTCAGTGGCATCAGAGCCACAGGTTCGAATCTTGAACCAAGAAAATCAGATCTGAACCTGCGTAGATGAGTAGAAGTTGTTCTACCAAGATTTGCGCAGATTATTTTATTTTTCCAAGAAATTGTTTCTTGTTGAGGGCAATTGATCTGAAATTAATTTTATTAAATCTAAAATTTATTTAGAACTATTCTTTATTTATTTTGATTTAATTGACTGTTTGAACCTGGAGATCGAAGTGCTGATTTGGTGCAGATGGTCTGCGCAAACCTTTTTTTTTTATTATTCATTCAATTTGGTCTGTAAAATATTTTTTTTTCTAGACTGAATGTATAGGATTTGATCAAGAATGTAATTAATTAATAGAAATAGGATTTCCGTAATTTTTTATTTTCTTGATTGAAGAAGAAGGCGGCGCTGAAGATTTGCAGCTAGAGAGATCATTTTCTGTGATTTGCAGTTTGTGAAACAACAACCCTAGTAATTAACCTCTATTTTGCAGGTGGTGCGAACAGTCCATATTTGATTTATGATTGTCTAAAATCAAAATTATTAATTTTAGATCTTTCATGAATTAACTCTTGAATTGAAAATCAGTTTCGGACAATTTCAGACTAGATTGAACCAAAACTGTTTGGACCGAATCTAGGGTTCGAAGGGGACTGTTTTCAGTCCAATTTTTCTCACACTTGCTGTTCCAAATCTGATGTTCAATTGCATGGATTAATTTGGCCCACCTGTAAAGCCCAGTTTTAAAGGGTTAAAACTACAAAAGTCCACTCTTGTGAGAAAAGCTATATGGGCCGAACTGCCAACTGCGATTCAGCCCATATACCTAGACAACATTAATTGTTAATGTTATGAATTTTAATTGGGCTGATTAATGGGCTTTACAGTAGTTAATTGATTGGATCAATTCTTCCATATCATGCGATGTGTGGATGTTTGATGTGCTGCGACCATGGGCCATAAGCACTTGGCCCATGATGACTCGTTAGTGGCTCTTGCGCACACCATGGCTGAATGCACATCATTGCCATGGTGTCCCATAAGGTCATTGGATGACCCCTCCTTTCTTGATGGGCCCCACAACCCTGAAAAGGGACGCGTGCGGAAACCCTAGCCGATACAGGCCCACCAGAAATATGACTTTATGAAAGTCAGTGGGAGCCACTTTGGGTTGACCTAAATTAGAACTAGGGCGTAATTTTGTTCCCTCTTGCAAATATGAGTGCATGTGATAGGGAGATCCATATGATGGACACTTTAAAGGCCTTCCGTCATTAGCACAATGATGGGTCCTTTAGTAATGAGGAAACACACCATAAAATTGGGCTATCCATTTGCTGTTGGATCTGTCAGAGTGTTTCATAAGATGATAGGGGCGTCATAGACCGATGTGGGAGGGGCTTCACCAGAAAATGGGAACTCTCTCACGGTACCTTGGCATAACCTAAATATGATGGGTGAGCACTCACTGGACAGAAAGGTTTACCTGAAAACGGATCTGAACCTTGTTTGACAGAGGCCAAAGGGAAACTCATATGATGAGTGAATATGATCCGTCACAGAAAGGTGGTGGGGTTTTGCAGCTGAAACAGTTGGCTTCACGCACCCTATGTGATTTCCCACATTTCCAGAGACATTTCGCCGTCTCCATCACAGAGACAGGAGGGAAATCTCAGAGATGAACAAATGGGAATGGAACATAGATTAAAAGCCATATCTATGTAGGTAACATGAATCAAACTAAGGTTGTGGACTAACGTCTTTGCTGTTTTACTAGAAAATGGCAAACGGTCAATTCGCAAAGCTTCTAGACGATAACAAGCTTAAGGGCCCAAACTATGCCGACTGGTACAAAAATCTTATGCTGGTCCTAACTTCCGAAAAGTTAGATAAGGTAGTGAAAAATCCTGCCCCGGAGCGTCCGGGTGATAGGGCTTCTGAGGCCCGAAGGAGGGAGTACCAAGATTGGGAGGATAAAAACTCCCTTGCCCGCTGCTTTGTCATTGCCTCACTAGACAACTCAATACAGAGGCAATTCGATCAGATCGAACTAGCCAAGGACATATTGGACAGTCTAAAGACAATGTATGAAGAGCAGAATCGTTCTACTCGATAGAAGGTCTTGAAACTGTTCATGACCACGCAGATGTCCAAAGGGCAGAAAGTTCATGACCATTGTCTTCGGATGATGGGCTACATTAATGAACTCGAAGCCCTTGGATCCAGGCTAGATCTTAGCACACAAGTAGATGACATCCTGAATTCTTTGCCCTCTTCCTTCAATGCGCTCACAATGAACTATAACATGAACAAGATGAATGTCAGTGTCAAGGAACTCATGCTGGAAGAGGAACTGTCCTGCCTACCTGGAATCTAAGAAAGGTAACATTGAAACTTGTGTCATAGAAACTAATATGTTACTGACTTCTGTGTCCTGGTGCGTTGACTCCGGGGCTTCAACTCATGCGTGTAGCTCACTGTAAGGGTTCAAAGTTAGCAGAAGACTGAGTGAAGGAGAAGTGACACTGTTCTTGGTAACGACTGCAGGTGTTGTAGCTGCGGCAATAGGAACTGTAGAATTAGTCTTTAGAGAAGGAGTATTTGTACTTAAAGATTGTCTTTATGTACAAAACTTGAGAAGAAATTTAATTTCTATTTCTAAAATGTATGCTGATGGATATACTGTTTATTTTAGTAATATGATTACTGTTAAATGGAATAATAAATTCATCGCATGCGGGGAACTGGAGAACGGTCTCTATGTTCTACATCCTTCTCTAGAAACTAACTTAACCGAAACTACGTCGGTCGAAAATCCCAAGAAAAGGACTCGTGATACAGTAAGTCCCACGTGCCTCTGGCATTACCGACTTGGCCATATCGGTGTTGACCGAATCACAAAAGTGGTAAAGGATGGTCCTTTGGATTTTCTAATTGTAGAAAATCTTCCCACTTGTGAGCCTTGCCTCCAAGGTAAGATGACTAAGCGACCATTTAACGGTAATCCTGAAAGATGTGCATGCACACTTGACCTAATACATACTGATGTATGTGGCCCCCTGAGTGTTAGAACTCGTAACCAACACGTGTATTTCATTACATTTACCAATGATTATTCTCGGTATGGTTATGTGTACCTAATGAGACATAAGTCTGAATCCTTTGAAAAGTTCAAAGAGTTCAGACAGGAAGTCGAGAAACAGTTAGGGAGATAAATTAAGGCCCTTCGATCGGATCGAGGTGGCGAGTATCTCTCTGACGAATTCAGTGACTACTTGAAGGTCAATGGGATAGTATCATAGTTAGCTCCTCCTAATACACCACAGCTAAACGGATTTTTAGAGAGGAGGAATAGGACCTTATTGGATATGGTCTGGTCACTTCTCGTGCACTTAGAGTTACCCACATTCTTTTGGGGTTTTGCATTGGAGACTGCGATATACATGCTGAATAGGGTTCCAACCAAATCAGTTCCGAAGACTACCTATGAGCTTTGGACCGGAAAGACCAAGTGTAGGGCACTTGAAGATTTGGGGTTGTCCGACATATGTTAAAAGAATGAGTGCGGACAAATTGGAATCCAAGACAAGCCATTGCCTATTCGTAGGCTACCCCAAGGGCTCAGTGAGATAGCTATTCTATGACCCCGGAAAACAGAAAGTGTTTTGTAGCCGAAATGCCCACTTCTTGGAATAGGACCTCCTGCTACACCTCAACTTAATGGTGTTTCAGAGAGGAGGAATAGGACCTTGCTGGACGTGGTCCAGTCACTTCTCGTATGCTCAGAATTACCCACATCCTTTTGGGGATATGCATTAGAGACTGGTATCTACGTGCTGAATCGGGTTCCAACCAAATTAGTCCCGAAAACTCCATATGAACTCTGGATTAGAAGGAAGCCAAGTGTAAGACACTTGAAGATTTGGGGTTGTCCTGCGCATGTTAAAAGAACGAGTGCGGACAAGTTGGAATCCAAGACCAGTGGTTGCCTATTTATAGGCTACCCAAAAGATTTGGTGGTTATCTATTCTATGACCCAAGTGAGCATAAAGTGTTCTGCAGTCGAAACACACAGTTCTTAGAGACCGATTACATCCTGGACACCCATCGTCAGGAAATAGTTCTTGATGAGGAGAGCTCAGGAGCAGTGAGAGATGTCCCACAAGTTCCAGGTAGCAACCAACCTAGAAGATCCACTCGGGTATCCAGGCCACCAGTCTGATGTGGTTATGACCAGGATAGTTACCTAGTGAAGGCCTTGACTAGTGAGGAGGATCCCGTGACTTATGCAGAAGCTATGTTGGACATAGATTCCCAGAAGTGGGTGGAGGCCATGAGAGCTGAGATGGACTCGATGGAGGCCAATGGAGTCTGGACTCTAGTAGATCCGCCCTCCGGGGTGAAAGAAATTGGTTGCAATCGGATCTACAAGAGGAAGAAGGGCCCCGATGGCAGAATTGAGACCTACAAAGCTCGTCTGGTGGCGAAAGGGTATACTCAGAAAGAAGGCATCGATTATGAGGAAACTTTTTCGCCCGTGGCCATGCTTAAATCCATTAGGATCCTGCTAGCTGTAGTAGCGTACCATGACAACGAGATTTGGCAGATGGATGTCAAAACCGCATTCCTGAATGGAGATCTTAGTGAACATATCTACATGCAGTAGCCACAAGGCTTCATTGCTGCTGGTCAGGAACACATGGTATGTAAACTTAATAGATTCATATATGGACTTAAGCAAGCTTCTAGGAGTTGGAACATCCATTTTGATTCAGCCGTCAAAACGTTTGACTTTGAGCAGAATCCAGATGAGCCCTATGTTTACAGGAAGTCCTGTGGGTATAAGATCACCTTTTTGGTGTTGTACGTGGATGATATCCTACTCATTGGAAATGATGTAGGAATGTTGATTTCGGTCAAGGTATGGCTTTCAGAGCAGTTCTCCATGAAAGATCTTGGAGAAGCTTCATATATACTGAGTCTTCGACTCTATAGAGATAGATCGAAGCGGATAATTGGATTATCCCAGGCTGCTTACATTGACAAGATTGTCAAAAGATACAGCATGGAGAACTCCAAGAAAGGAAACGTTCCTTTTAGGCATGGAGAGGTCCTCTCTTGTCTGGCAGTGCTTGATCATTATGGGCTGAGAGGTTAAGTGTAAGGCTATTTGGGATAATACCTGATGGGCAAATCTTGCACCTGCCCATAGTCCCTGGGTTTTTATAAGATGGCTTGGCCCAGGGACCACTTAGTGTAAGTGTTGGGCCCATAGGGTCCATATGATGGGCTCAGGGGTTCACTGGGCTTCTCAGTGAATTTAGCTAGGCCTTGTAATAAAGGCTGGGCCGAACCCATGTGGCTGGTGTGTAGATCAATGCTTGGGTCCCACGCCATACAAAGAAGCCCAACTGGGCAGCAGATTGAAAACTAATTGAGCACTGATTATTTAATGGGCCAAAAGCCCATTTCAAACTAGGCTGATATGATCACCCACTTTAGAGGCGGATCTGAGATTAAGGTTAGCAAAAGGATTGGGCCTTTAACCTAATCCACTCTAGGAGACCAAATTCAAATCAGATTTGAACATGGTAATCTCCTGATAAGATCAGGAGTTAGCTAACCTAATCTGTAGATAAGATTAAGATCATCCCCTATCCAGATGCTGATTTGGATTGGGATAACTCCTAATTAGGAGATTTCTTAAGAAAGAAGAAAAGAGGAGAAACCCTAAGAGAGATACAACATAATTCGATCCTAGGGTTTTGAGCAAGAAAATTTGCTGCAAATTGAGATAGGATCTCATAGACTCCAGAGAGAAGAGAAGCATTCTTCGCCATCTTCATCTTAGGAGTTCTCCTCCAGTCGCCGCCATTCTCTGAAAAGATTCGATCTTTGAAGAAAAGAAATCAAGAAATCAGTTCTTGATATCAAAGAACTGAAAAGTTTCAGTGCTCAGTGTTTCCAGTGAAAGAATGGTAGGATCCATCTGATGGACGCCATAAAGACTGCAGAATGGGTGGGCGAATTTCAAAAATTTTCATACCTTCTCTCAATTGGGAATCATACTCCCTAAATTTAGAATACAATATTCAAGGATCCTACTTGAACTATAATCGAACCATATCTGAACCAAAAAGGAAGGGAAGAATTATACCTGATCCAGAGAAGTAGTATCTCCCAAAGTTGGTGTTCACGCCCAAAGAGGACACCAAGATCCGCTCCTGCAGAAGATGACACAGCTGTATGTGGAACGGAACCAGCAGAGTGCGTCCTACACACTGGATCCTTCGCAAGAATCCTCTGGAAACTCTGAGCACCAAATCTTTTTCAAATTCTTTTGCAAAACTGATGTCAAGAACTGATTTCTTGATTACTTTCTTTTTCAAAGATTGAATCTTGTCAGAGAGAATGGCGGCGGCTGGAAGAGAACTCCTGGGACAAAGATGGCTGAATAGCTTCTCTTCTCTCTAGAGTCTGTATGAGATCCAATCTCAATTCGCAGGATGCTTTCTTGCTTGTACAAAACCCTTAGGTTCGAAATCTGATATTAATCTTAGGGTTTCTCCTCTTTTCTTCTTGATTAAGAAACCTCCTAATTAGGAGTTATCCCAATCCAAATCAATATTTGGATAGGGGATGATCTTAATTCTATCTACAGATTAAGTTAGCTTACTCCTGATCTTATCAGAAGGTTACCAGATTCAAATCTGATTTGAATTTGGTCTCCCAGAGTGGATAAGGTTAAAGGCCCAATCCTTTTCTAACTTTAATCCTAGATACGCCCCATAGATGGGTGATCATATCAGCCCAGCTCGAAATGGGCTTTTGGCCCATTTAAGTGTTCAGTGCAAAACTAGTTTCCAATCTGCTGCCCAGTTGGGCTTCTTTGTATGGCGTGGGATCCAAGCATTGATCTACACACCAGCCACATGGGTTCAGCCTAGCCTTTATTACAAGGCCCAGCCGAATTCACTGAAAAGCTCAGTAAACCCCTGAGCCCATCACATGGACCCTATGGGCCCAACACTTACACTAAGTGGTCCCTGGGCCAAGCCATCTTATAAAAACCCAGGGACTGTGGGCAGATGCAAGATTAGCCCATCAGGTATTGTCCTAAATAGCCTTACACTTAACCTCTCAGCCCATAATAATCAAGCACTTCCAGACAAGAGAGGACCTCTCCCTCGGCTGCAAGGAACAGTGCTGCACTCTCCACTCACATGGATCCCGGGAATTAAAACCATTTGCAATTTGAAACCGTATATATATATATATATATATATATATATATATATATATCATATTTAAATTTTGCAAAACAAAATTCCAACGATTGAAATCAACTACCGGTAGTTTTGTTTCCATTTGAGAGTGCATTTTCGATCATTACCTTTGTCTGACAAAGGGGCTGATCCTGTCACTATGATCACCCATTCAGATGAATTCTCAGACTGTCCCAACATATCCAGGTTATGATCCCCGCTAAGGATCTCACTGATTGGCATATCAAAGACAGCCCGATCCGACACCTGGTGGAGTGTCATAATTGAGTCTAGGGGTCAGGTGTAACTTTCCAGTTTTGCCCATCTGTCTCCACGGTTCAGGGCAATACTGGAAATTTGGTCCGGTTCAAGGATTCGAGTAATCCCATACTGCATGTGCCTTGGGTCTTACCCTAGTGGCTGAGACAGGCCATACCAACACTTGGTGGCACACCAGTATCAGCCTTGGCAGGATAAATCTCCCCAGACTTATCCAATGACTGTGAACATTTAAAACTAACACGAGTCTCTATGAGTGTCCAGTTTTAGGGTCTTACACAGAATCATACCAAACAACATGAATCAAACATGCACTTTATTTATTTACAATAAATGTCAAAAGTACATCAAATCAGATTGAAGCTAAGGGCATACAAAATGAAATCTTTGATCAGTGAAAAGTATCGTAGTGTAAGATGTGTCAAAATGAAATCTTTGATCAGTGAATGGCGAGATCAATGAATTTATTTCTGAAATTTGGTGTGATTGGTTTTTTGAAGGTTTGGTTTCATGTGATGGGGTTTGATCAGGTAACGATTATGGTGATGTGGCGTAATCGGGACCATCAGAAGAGAATCTTATGGATTTAACGATGAATTTGAGGGTATTTGAGTTAAAATTTGGTTTCTTGGGGTTTTGGCATGTTTTGAGGAAGTTGGTGAGGTTTGATCAGGCATCTGAGTGCAAAAAGTGTGTTAGAGAGGGAGTCGAACAAAAATTGGGTGCTAACAATGTCGAAGACCTACCGCGACCTAGCATGAGTGGGTGGTAGAAGAGGTTGCCCTTGTGTTGACAACAGAACCGAGATGGATGGATCTGTTCGTCAATTATCTACTCCACAAGATCGTACCAGCAGACTACAATGTAACTCCGAGCGTAGAGTGTCAGTCAACTCGCTACGTTCTTATCGATGAACAACTATATAGGAAATCCTTTACGCTCCTTTATCTGCGCTGCTTTCGACCTTCAGAGGTAAGCCAGATTCTACACGAGATCCATGAAGGTCTCTGTGGAGGACATATAGGGGTAGGGTGATTGCCCAAAAGGCACTAAGGCAAGATTACTATTGGCCTACAATGAAGGCGGATGTACTCGAGCTCGTCTGGAAATGCGATAACTTCTAGAGACATGCCAACATACCTTACTAGCCCGCCGCCGACCTCAAGTACTTAAACAACATGTGGCCTTTCACTTAGTGGGGAATATACATTCTTGGTCCGTTCACACTGATGGTTGGGAAAATAAGGTTCTTGGTTGTGACGGTTGATTACTTCACAAAGTGGGTGGAGGTTGAGCCACTGATGACAATCATAACCTAAAATGTACAAAACTTCTTCTGGAAGAACATAGTGTGCAGATTCAGACTCCTAAAAGTGCTAATATCCAACAAGAAGCAGTTCAAAGGCATAGAGTTCCAAAACTGGTGTGTTGAGATGGGTATCCAACAAAACTTTACTTCAATAGCACATCCACAGGCAACTAGACAAGCTAAGGTGACGAATAGGGCAATTCTCTGTGGACTCAAAGCTCGGCTCTCCCGAGCTAGAGGTTTATGGGTAGATGAGCTGCCTAGTGTCCTTTTGGCCTACTAGACTACAATCAAAACAGAGACCGAAGAGACCCCATTCGACTTAACGTATGGTATGGAGGCTGTCATCCCTGCCGAGATCGAAGTACTGACCTTGCGGTTAAAGGCGCATGACGAGGAGGCCAATGACACCGAGCTATGGACCAACCTTGACTTGGTGGAAGAAGTGTGCGACCTAGCCTATATCTGGACTACAACTTACCAGCAGTAAGTAGCTCAGTACTATAATACTTGAGTCAAGAGACGGCACTTCTAAGTTGGCGACCTTGTATTTCAGAAGGTTATGGTACTTGAGCCCAATGTAGGTAAGCTGGGCCTAAACTAGGAAGGTCCCTATAGAGTACGACGGGTGATCGGTGAAGGGATGTACAAACTCAAGACATGGGAAGGGAGGTAGGTACCCCATGCCTGGAACGTGGACAACCTAAGAAGGTACTACTTATGAGCTTAGGACTCAAGCATTCGCGACTTTAGTAAAAAAATTCAAATATTCACTAAGTATGGAAGACTAACCACCTCGACGGTCAAGCCGCCCTGTGTAGAGTACACGTTGGCCAAATCACACTTCAAAGGGGATTCAAAGGGGACGCCAAGTTGCTTTAAGCCTAAAGGCCCCTAGTTCCGACCTAACAATGACCTCGGCGGTCTAACAAAGCCCAGTCGCTTCGACATATAGGTAGTTCGAGTCCTTCTTTTATTATGCCTAGTTGGCACATAGGCATTTTGGGTTATATCCCATACCATGTCTAGTCACCTCAGCATATAATTACCTCGGGTTTATCCCTTACTATGTCTAGTCGCTTTAAAGCTAGGCACCTCGGGTAAACCTATATTTAGTTTATTTTTGAAGCCTCAGGTATTAGCAATGTATTGAGAATAGATGAATGCAAGGTGTGCAAAAGGTGAACTTTCATTCATTCTAGATTGGTAGACTTAGATCGGTATTGTAAAAAAAAAGAGAGAAAACAGGAGAGTTCTTTAGACTGAGCTCGGAGGTTCAACGCAATACATGTATTTACAAGGGGTATCCAAGAAAAGAGGCAAAGTTTTCAGACATCTTAGGGTTCCTCTCCCCCATCATCGGTAGCAGTGACGGCACCCTCCTCAATGACATCCTCCTCGACCATCTCCTCGTTGGCAGCATCCTCGTCGGTTTCCTCCCCAACACCCTCATCGGCCTCATCTTCCTTCTCCTCTGAATCCGGCTCTAAGTTGACCTAGTCAGACATTTCCTTGGTGTAGGATGAAGATTTGATAGGCATTGGGTCGAGCTCAGGGTAGACCATCTTCACTAGCATCCGACAGAGTATGAAGCCTTGGCAGAAGGCCACGATGCTGAAGTCCTTTCTCTCCTTCAGATAGCCTAGCAAGGTCTTGAACTCTTCCACGGCTTGGACCCTAACGGCCTGAACCTCACCAAGAAGCTGCATTTCGTGTTCAACATAGTTAGCCTCTTTCTCTTGCAGTCCCTTTTCGAGCCTCGCATATCGAAGCTCCAATTCACTGACGAGATTATGCTTAGCGACCAGGTCATTCTTCAGTTTGTTAATGCAACCCACTACGTGCTCCACTTGAGACTGATACTCCTTTGATGCCGCCTCGACACTTTCAGCCTGCACCAGATGTCACTCAAACTATTTGATTAGGGGTGGACCACGGAGTTCGCCTACAAAGAAAAAGAATTTAGCTAAGTATAAAGAAGCAATTTAGTAGAAATGCAACAAAGAGTTTAGAAGTTTACCAGCAGAAGTCAGCGAATGGCCTTAGCACCAAACTCGCTGAACCGCAACTCAGACATGGTTCCCACCTCCTTAGGAAAGGAGACCTCCTTGCTCTTGATGAGGGCGGTTCTAAAGTCAATGATAGTTCACCTCTCCTTGGGAGCCTCCTCCACCGAGCTGGCTCCAGGTTGCAGAGGTTGAGCTTTGAACAACTAGGCCAACTCGGGCTCGTGCAATGGCCTCTCCACTTGGTCCTCTTCGACCAGATCAACAATTGGAACCTCCTTGGCTGTGGATTGCACAGTCAGCTCAGAGACAAATATGCAAGGTATTTCCTTGTGAGATGACTGAGGAGTGTCCTTGCGAGACACCCTCCTCTTCTTCTTCTTCCTCATGTCATCGAGGAAACCCGAAGTCTCAATGCCCGACATGTCACTTGCATGAGTAGCTTAAGAGTTAGACAAGTTAACATTAAACAAAGGAATTGAACACCTGAGCCCAAGATGACAACTTACCCAAAGGACTCAACCCAACCTGAATTAGCTTCTCCTCGGTTAAAAATCGTTCAGCTTCAGATTATGCTCTACCAGGTCCCGCATCTTGGCTTGCATGTCTTCACTCATGTCTTTCTCGACATTCTTGATGCATTTTCTCCAGTGTGTTGGGAAAGGTCACCCCCTAGATTGAGCAAGGAAAAAGTACCTACTCTTCTAGCCTGGGACCTTAGAAGGGAAGTTGTGGAGAAGTTTGTACCCTGGCCGTTAAGACAAGTAGTGATGCTGCTCGATTTGAGGTAGTTCTTGAATCGAATTCACTGTCAGATAATCCTGCCAACCAGGTGGAGCCGAGGTGGAAGGATGAGGCCGCACTCCAAGATCTAAAACCTAGAAAAGCTAGAGGCCCAAGGAGTTATCCATGGGTAGATACTCCGATGCCCAAGTTAGTCGAGGAAGGTGGGAGGTCGGGCCAAGTAGTTAGAGAACGGTGCTAGTCCAAGTAGAGTAACAGTATGGAAATCAAGATTTGGCTCCCCTACCTTGAGTGGATGTACCTTTTTCTAGCCGAAGATTCATGTCCTAGTCAGATGAGGCTCCCGGGGTCGTCGGGATGAGATAGGCCGCGGAGGTGGTGCCGAAGACGCTAGAGAGATAAGATAGGCCACGGAGGTGACGCGATGCTGATGTGGCCGAGGAGATAAGATGGCCATGGAGGTGACACGTGGTGTCCGAGGCTAGCTCAACCATTACCCGAACACCACTCCCCTAGTTTCGAAGTCGAGGAGTGTAGTGCTTGGCCGCGGTGTGGCGTGGAATATTTCTTCGGTTACCTGCTGAGGAACTTGATGTTGAAGTTTGGTTTAGCATGCCATGTGAGCGGTGGACCTTGGGACTGAACCGGTTTCTGAGTGGATCGGTCGGTTCAGTGCTTGCGTCATGCTGACAGAAGTGACATTTCGCCTTCCTGAGGTTATGCACATGTGGAAGTCAATGGCATCAATTGGCCATTCCCAAGCTGTCAGAGCAGCGTTTAATCCTCGCTGTTGATCTCCCCTTGATTTGGATCGTTGGGGGTCCTATAAATAGGGGGGGAAGAGCATTTTCCCTTTGTCATTTGTGAAGGAAGGCACTTGTAGAGCTCGATGAGAAGTAGTCTTTGGTGCTCAGTGTTTGCTTCAGTTCCGTGGCCTTTACCTTCGAATTTAGGTAAGATGTCTTCCTCGTCTTCTTGTTCTTCTTCCTCTTCTTTTGCTTCTTCCTCTTCCGATTCCTCTTTCGCTTTCTATTTTGGGTTCGAGCTGTGGTCTCTCACCGAGGCTGCCACACTCGATATTCCTGAGGTTGATGGCTGGGGGCTGAGGCCGAGGACTTCGAGTGGGTTGATTTTGAGAGGGCTGCGAAGGCCAAGGAGGCTGAGGCGGGGCCATCGACCATGGAGGTCGAGCTTCCTGTGTGTGCTGGTCACCAATTTGGGACCACTCCATGTTGTCTTACTCCTAGGGATATGGCTCGGATTCAGGCTTTGTACTGTATCCCCACAGACTATGAGCTCAAGTGTTCGAGGACTGGTGAGAGGCCCATAGATGCTTGACCAGGCGAGCTCAATGTATATGAGAAGAGTTTGGAGTCTGGGCTGCGGTTCTCATTGCACGAGGGGTTAGTCGAGGTGTTTATGTGGTACCGGGTACTACCGGTGCAGTTGATGCTAAACTCCTTTAGGTTCTTGATCGGCCTCCTGTCCTACTACTTTATCTATGACATAAAGATTACCCTGAGGTTGTTCTCTTATTTCCTTCAATTGAAGCACCACCAGCAAGGATATTACTACTTCTCGGCCTAGCAGCATATCAAGGTGCTAGTTGGGAGCTCATCCTCAGTGAAGCACTAGAAGGAGAAGTTCTTCTATGTGCGATGTCCCAGAGGCTCGCCTCTGCTGGCCAAGCTCTAGAAGTTGAGGACTAAGGTGAAGAAGCCAGAGTTGGCTCAACTTATCGAGGAGAGGGCGACAATAGGCATGATTGAGGAGATCGACGTTATGCAATACACGTCCTTCTCGATGTTGATCCACTCCAGGATGATGAGTGAGGAGGTCGGTCTATTTTGTCGCCTTGGTTCTTTATTTGCTGATCTCTTCTTTTTCAAGCTTATGACTTGTACTAATTAGGCGCTTGTTTTGGTACAGGTGCTGAGATGGAAAGCCATGAAGAGATCCTTCGCCAGATGTGGGCTGGGCAAGACAGATGTAGCCGAGGTGCTCAAGGAGCCTTGCTTCAATCTAAGGCAGCATAGCCGAGGTCTATTGAATGGACTCCGCGAAAGTAGAAGAGGTCCAGGAAAGTTGAGGAAGAGGTCATGGTGGTTGACCTAGAGGAGGCCGTTCACCCCCTTCCCTATGAGAGAACATGTTGGAGGGTGGTAGTTTGCCTGTCTAGATGCCGCAATGGAACGTCCGAACTGAGGATGGGCTCGGAATAGAGGGTGTGGCCGAGCAACTTCTCCATGGCCTTTTGATGCCGGTCATGAGGGAGGTGTTGGAGTTTACGAGCAGCGTCTTGGAGAGCGCACTCATATTTCAAGCTGCTTCGTTAAGTCCTTACTTGTGATGGTCGCCTTGTTTTAGTTGGTTAATGTTGTTGTGCTAATACGTGGTCTCACTTTGCGGAATGCTTGCTTGGTGACTGTAGTGGTCAACCGCCTTTGGTCAGTGCAACGACTCTATGAGTTTAGTCACATCGAGCTAGAACGCATGAAAGCTCGAGTGACCGAACTCGAGGCTATGGGTGCGCAGATGGCCATGCTAGAGGCTGAAGTTTCCAAGCTAAAGCGCGGCATCGATGAGAGGTCTAATACCATCCGCAGGCTGAAGGGGCACATCTCTGAGTTGAAGGCTGTGCAGGAGCAGCTAAAGAAGGAGGCCAATGAGAGGTAGGCCTAGGAAAGGGAGGAGGCAGTTGCTCAGTTTAGGGCCTTCGAGGAGTATCAACATGAGATGGATGACTTTGCTGCACGCTCTTTGAGACGGGGTTCAGTCTCTTCCACAATAGGATTTTGCGTTGGTTTCCTGACATTGCTGAGGCCGCGCAGGGCTTAGACTCTTACGATCCTGACACCCCTTTCACTGAGGACAACACGGCCACTGTCAACATGCCCGAGGAGACAAAAGAGGTTGAGGACTGAGGCGTCTGTCTGCTGTTGTTGTCGATCTGATTTTGTTCTACTTTGCTGATGTTTGTCTTCTTTTTTTTGTTGACAATGCATGTGGCTCGGTTTGCCGAGCCTTTATCTTCGTACATACTCTTGATAATTAATGGAAAGGTGCTTCTTGCTTCCGAGCTTGCGTACTTCTATTTCTCTTTACCTTTTTTTTTTATTTTGCTGAACCAAGTAGTAGGCCTCGGTCTTTATTATGGCCGAGGTCAGAAGTGGCCGAGATCTTTGGTCTTCGACTTTCTTGGCCGAAGTGTTTTCTGAGCTCTCGTCTCTTGGGGGATGCTCAGCTACAGGTCTCGGGGAGCTTTCGGCTCTTTGTTGGATAGCTCTGAGCTGACGCTTCGTCAGTAGGGTGTGCGGAGTTTGGTAACCTCCCTTTGGCCTTTGGAGGCGGGAGCATTCTTCCCTACTTTGGGCTCTGGCCATCAATAGGTGAGTCAACTGTATTGGTCGGTTATGCACTGTCGGGCTAGCTTGTGGCTATGCATTGGGGGCTCTGGCCGTTTAGGGTCAGCCGAGTCACTGTGTAAGCATTCCAACCGTTGAGAGTTCAGCTGGATGATGTGTGTTGTGCGGCATGCGCTGTGCAATAGACTGAGTGGTGTGTGTCGTGCAATGCTTGTTGAACACCGAGTGTAAGAAAAAACTGCCATCGAGGTCTTCCAGTTTGTAGGTACCGGGTCCGATCACTTTGGTAACTCTATAGTGCCCTTCTCGGTTTGGTTCGAGCTTTCCCTCTCCTAGCGTGGGTATTATGACCTTCTGAAGAATGAGATCACCGGTTTTGAACTCTCTTCTTTGGACTTGGGAGTCATAGTACTGGACCATCCTTTGCTGTTGTGCGGCCATGTTGAAGTGTGCTCGACCTTGTGCTTATTCTACCAAGTTGAGCCTATCTCCACGGTGATCATAACTTCGGCCTCGTAGGTTAGACTGAAGGGCGTCTCTCTAGTAGCTATTCGCGGAGTGGTCCTGTATGCCCAGAGAATACCTGCCAACTCCTCGACCCACCTTCCCTTGGCCTGGTCAAGTCTGGTTTTCAGGCCGTGCAGTGGGGTTTGGTTGGTCACTTCAGTCTACCCATTACTCTGAGGTCAATGTACGGCCGTAGTTTGGTGGTCAACCTTTAGGTTAGTGTAGAGGGCTTCTAACTTTTGGTCAGTGAACTGTGTACCATTGCAAGTGATAAGAATCCAAGGAATACCAAAGAAACAGACAATACCTTGCCAGAAGAAATTCTGGGAATTGTGTGCAGTAATGCGTGCCAGGGCCTTGGCTTCCACCCACTTGGTGAAGTAGTCCACGATGACTAGGAGGAACCTCTTTTGCCCAACTACGGTAGGGAAGGGTCTAACAATGTCCATTCCCCACTGTGCGAAGGGCCACAAACTGTTGATTGGCTTTAGGGGGACCGCTGGCTGGTGACGTTGATTGGACTGCCTCTAGCAGTGGTTGTACTTTCTGACGAGCTAGGTTGCATCCTGCTTCATGGTCGGACAATAGTAACCTTGTCGGAGTGTCTTGTGAGCCAGAGTTTGGGCATTGGGTGGTCTCCGTAGATACCTTCGTGTATCTCTCTATGGACATAGTCGACCTCGGAAGTGGGGAGGCACCTCAGGTAGGGGAGAGTATGTGACCGGTGGTAGAGTTGTCCCTAGATAAGGCAATACTGGGCCAACCTGTGTGTAAGTCTCTTGGCTTCTACTCGGTCTTTTGGTAGTGTACCATCTAGTAAGTACTGCACTATGGGATCCATCCAGGACGGGCCTTGCTGAAAGGGGAGGATGAGGAGAGTTGTTAGTGCTATGCTGGGCTAGGCCAATGTGTCAATCCGTACCATTGGGTTGAGATCGGTCTATGGCGAGCTAGCCAAATTTGATAGTGCATCAGATCGGATGTTTTCGGCTTGGGGGATCTGTTGAATGACAAAGTGATCGAGCCGTTGGATGAGCTCTTGCACCTTTTGTAGGTAGCTTTCCATGCTTGAGGTCCGTGTCTCGAATTGGCCGAGGATCTGGTTGACCACTAGCTAGGAATCACTGAAGGCTTCAACGTGTCGAGCACCGAGGTCTAGGGCAAGTCGAAGTCCGACGATCAGAGCTTCGTACTTAGCTTCATTGTTGGAGGCCTTGAACTTGAACCTGAGAGTGTGCTTTAGCACTATGTGATCTAGGTCGAAGAGGATGAGGCCGACTCCACTACCTTGTTTGTTGGATGAACCGTCCACATGGAGAGTCCATATCTGCGGTGTTGGGGTTGGATATTGAGTTGTGAAGGTGCACTCCACCAAGAAGTCGGCCAAGGATAGAGCCTTGATGGTGGGCCGAGGTGCATTGTCGATGTCGAATTCACTCAGCTCCACAACACTTGACTAGGCGGCCAAATGCTTCCGACCTTTGCAACACTTTCTTGAGAGGTTGGTCGGTGAACACTTAGACGTTGTGGGCTTGGAAGTATGGCCTAAGATTTCTTTCTGCGGTGACTAGGGCCAGGGCTACCTTCTCCAAGTTTGTGTACCGGGTCTCTGTGCTGTTGAGAACCTTGTTGGCGTAATAGATCGACCTTTATACCCGGTCTTCCTCCTTGACTAGTACCGAGCTAACCACCTCGTCTTTGGCCGAGAGGTAGAGCAACAGCTCGTCCCTAGGGCTCGACTTCGTGAGGAGAGGCAGCGAGTTCACATTCCTCGGCCCTCTGAAAGTCTTTCATTTTCTTTAGGGTCTTGAAGAAGAATAGACAACGGTTCACGGACTTGGACATGAACTACTGAGGGTGGCTACTCGTCTGGTGAGACGCTGCACTTCTTTGTAGGTCTGTGGCGACTACATGTCGAGGATGGCTTGGATCCTTTTTGGATTAGCTTCAATTCCTCGCTGCGTGACCATGAAACCCAGGAATTTCCCAGAGCCGACCCTGAAGGCATATTTGGTCAGGTTCAGCTTCATTCTATATTTCTTGACAGTGCCGAAGACTTCTTTGAGGTCGGCCAAGTGGTGCTCGGTCTTCTTGCTTTTCACGAGCATGTCATCGACGTATGCTTTGAAGTTACGACCGAGCTGATCCTTGAATACCTCATTCACCAGCCGCTGATAAGTTGCGTCGGCGTTCTTGAGTCTGAACGGCATGGCCTTGTAGCAGTAAAGTCTACAGTCTATGATGAAGGCGGTCTTCTCCGGGTCCTCGGGATGCATTTGTATCTGATTATAACCTTAGAATGCATCCATAAAACTTAGGAGTTCATGCCCCACCATTGCATCAATAAGCTGGTTGATCCTCGGTAGGGGAAAGCTTTCTTTAGGACAAGCCTTGTTTAGGTCAGTGAATTTGATGCATATTCTCCACTTCCCATTTGCCTTCTTCACCATCACCACGTTGGCCTGCCAGTCAGTGTACTTTACTTCTTGGATGAAATCGGCATCGAGAAGCTTCTAGACCTCCTCGTTGATTATCTGCCACCATTCTGTGGTGAAGCTCCTCTCCTTCTACCTAATTAGTCGGTAGTGCGAGCCAATGTTCAAGCGGTGGGTGATGACCTTGGGGTTGACCCCCGGCATGTTTGCCGCTGACCAAGCAAACACGTTGGCATGGTCCCTTAGCAGCTACACAAGGTCCTCTTGAAGACGATCATCCAGAAGAGATCCAACCTGGATTGTCTTCTCGGGATCTTCTTCAGAGAGCGGCACCTGGATGAGATCTTCGACAAGATGGCCGCACTGTGTCCTTAGTTTGTCATGCAGATCTATACTCTCCATTGTTAGAGTTTTGGCGACAGGTTTCCACAGCATGATGTCAGGTAGCATCACCATGCTGCCCTCTAGTCTCCACAAGCCACTCCCACTCCATATGGGGTTGGGAACTTCATGGCGAAATGGAAGATAGAGACAAAGGCCCGCAGAGAGTTCAAGGTCGGCCAGCCGAGGATGACCTTGTAGGAAGACAGGTAGTGGACAACGATGAAATCAACCATTACTGTGGTGGTTATCTCAACACCATCAATTAACAAGGGCAAGGTGATCTTGCCCTTGGGCATGAGTGACTCCTCGGAGAATCCCATTAGGGGAATGTTGAATGGGATGAGGTGGTCTTGGCTGATGTTGAGTTGTTTAAAGGCATCTTTGAACAGTATGTCAGCTGATCTCCTTGTGTCGTCTAGGATGCGCCGCACCTCAAAGTTCGCGATCTTGACCGTGATCACCAGGGCATTTTTGTGCAAGGTCTGGAGCCCACGAAGTTCATCCTCTATAAAGGTGACTGGGTCTTCGCGCCTTCTTTTCTGTTCCCTGTCAACGATCTCGAGCAACCGCGCATACGCCTTGCGGGCCGAGCTACTCTCTACTCCGGCAGTCATCCCTCCTGTAATTACGGCAATGACTCCAGCCATGGAAGCTCGGCTTGGGGGTTTGGGGTGCGGTTCCTCCTCCTTTGACTTGTCCTCTTATGTTGATGAAACCCCAAGGTAGCCCACGCTTGATCAGGTCCTCGAGGTAATGCTTCAGGTCATGACAGTTGTCGATCTCGTGGATATGGTCTTGGTGGAACTCGCAGTACATGTTCTGATTCCTCTTGTTTCTCTGAGTCTTCATCCTTTTAGGCTACTTGACGTACTTGTTGTCATGAATTTGCATTAGGATTTCAGACCACGGTGCAATCAGCAGCGTAAAATTCCTATAGGTCGGAGGTGGGGTCCTCGGCCTCCGATCTGGTCGACGGTCCTATCTCTTTTTGTCTCGGTCTGCCCTCTTTGTCTTACGGTCGTCAGGGTCTCTCCTCTTCTTGTCGTGTTGTTCTTCCTCACCCCTTAGTTGTGCTTGTGCTTCTTCAGCGTGGATGTATTTTTGGGCGTGGGCCATCAGCACGACCAAAGTCTGAGAAGGATTCTTTGAGATCGAAAAACTGAATGGCGAGGAGCGGAGGCCTTACATGAGGGCTGTGACGGCCACCGACTAGTTCCGTGCATGGACATGTAAGGCCTCAGAGTTGAACCTTGCTAGGTATTCTATGAGGGACTCTCCTTTCCTCTAGCGCACTTGGAAGAGACTTGCCGAAGTTTTCCAATGTTTCTTACTAGCTGTGAATTGTGCCAGGAACTGGTTCTCCAACTACTCCCAAGAGGAGATGGAGCATGGGGGAAGGGAGGTGTACAAAGTTAGGGCCACGTCCTTAGGAGTTGCTACGAAGGCTTTGCACATCAGGCCTTCAGATGAGCTGTGCAACGTCATTTGGGCCTTGAAGGCTTCAAGGTGGTCATTGGGATTTGTGGATCCATTGTACCTTTCGAATTGCAGGGCTCACCAGTCGGCTGGGGGAGCTCGTCCACAATGTCCTAGGTGAAGGGCGGCTCCTTTGTTGGTTGGTTGCTAGGCTCTATGGGTCGGATCACTGGAGGGGCTGCACTTTTTGGGCCTGGATGTGCTCCAACTTGGTTAGGTGTTGTCAGAGTTCTCAGATCTCTGCGTCTCTGTCGTCTAGAACCATAGTAGGCATGGCTCTTTCCTTTTTGGGCGTTGCTAGGCAATCTTTGACTGAGCTGGACTCGGTGATGGAGACTAGCTACTGCTTCTGTTTGCCAGGCCTTTGCTTTGTTGGAACTCGGGCAAACTGATGAGTTTTGCTATAGTTGTCGTGTTTGTAGGACTGGGCTGAGGAGCTCGATCTTCTTGTAGTTTGTTGCTTTTCTTGATCAGGCTATGCCCTGTCCTTGTCCAACCAGTACATTTTGGGGTCCTCAGGGCAAGGATTGGTCGTAGTACACGTCAGGGCAGGAGGGTGGACGGTCTGAGGAGGTAGTGCTATAGATCCCAACGACTACATCATTTCTAGGATCTGGTTGACCTTGTCTTGCATTACCTGAAATTGGGCAGGGTCAACCGCGACTTGCAGTTGGGGTTGCTGAGTTTTGTAGCGCAAAGGGCTACGATGAGAGCGGAATCCCCAAGATGGGGATCAGCATGTTGAACATTTAGATGCGTTTCTTGGCATCTTCTTGATTGCGCGGAAAGAAGGTTTGGAATAGCTTTTTGTGTGATTCCCACAAATGGTGCCAATCTGTTGCTACTCGATCTGAGGTAGTTCTTGAACCGAGGTCATAGTCAGATAATCCTTCCAACTAGGTGGATTCGAGGTGGAAGGACAAAGCCGTGCTCCAAGATTTGAAACCAAAAAAAGCCAGAGGACCAAGGAGTTAACTCCAGTAGATACTCCGACGCTCAAGTTAGTCGAGGAAGGTGGGTGGTCGGGCCAAGCAGTTAGAGAATGGTGCTGGTCCAAACAAAGTAACAATGTGGAAATCAAGAGTTGGCTCCCCTACCTTGAGTAGGTGTTACCTTTTTTTAGCGAAGGTTTGTGTCCTGGTCGAATGAAGCTCCTGGGGTTGTTGGATGATGTTAACCGCTGAGGTCTTCGAGATAAGACCTAATCCCCTGTAGAGTCCTCATCCGTATGACGTTCTCCTGTCTGGGTCACGCTTATCCACACGACGTGGTGCCAACGTGGCAGGAGAGTTAAGATAGGCCATGGAGGTGACGCGGCACTGACGTGGCCGAGGAGATAAGATGGTCATGGAGGTGATGCGTAGCATCCGAGGCTAGCTCAGCCATAACTCGAACAAGTAGTAACTGAACTTATCCGAGGCACTAGCAAGATTTTTCTTGATTTGGTAGCCGACAGAAAAAGTTTTAATGTCAAGTGGGACGCCAAGGTGGAAGAAAAGAGAAATCATACTGACCAGGGTATGGTTGTACACATGAAGTTTAGATGCAACTGATCAATGGTGATATCATAATATTGTAGCATTTTAGGGATTAAAGGGTGAAGCGGAAATCCGAGCCCTACCTTTAGGACCTCCATGAAGATGGTTACCTCGTTATCATTGTGTTCCCAAGGAAAACCACCAATGGGAAGGGAATAGCCACCGTCCTGAGTAGCCAGAGTGCAAATCTCCTTGGTAGACAAATGGGTGGGGCCGAAGTGGTCCGGGTTTCTAGGCCTAGCTGGCTGAAGGGAAGATGAGGCCCTTTTGTGGAAACCTCGTTAGTGTCAGACTGAGGCACCCTCCTTGGCCATACTGGACTGGGCTCTCTCCCCACTAGACTCACTACCAGGCATTGAAAGCAAACGGAAAGAAACGAGAAAAGGAAGATGACTCACCGAAGTGGAGAAAAAATCGACCTCGCTGACTGACCTGACAACACTAACGACAATACGCTTCGTGACCTCCGAATGCATGAGAGCTCAAAATGGGACGAAGAAAAATGGGTCCCTTAAGGGCCCTATTTATAGCCGCCATAGTTGTGCATAGATGATCCAAATCGAACAAGATCCAATGACTCACAGGGGTACAATTGTTTGCAATCTGAGGCCGAATTTGGTTGAGCGCGTGTTTGACGTCCACAAAATTTATAGTTCGCATGACGTCTGCACGTACCTGAGATGCAGCCTCGCCCCTTTAAGTCGAGCCTGCCGGATCGTTCAGGTTAGACCCATTGGTTGAACCTCAGTCAAACTAGAGACCAGGCCTAATACGGCCAGCTCGTCTACAACTCCCACCCCGAGTCAGTTGCCTTAAGCTCGGGAGTAGGGGGTAATTGATGAGGGATAATTTGGCCTGACTTGTGATATGACGACATGTGGAGTGACCTATTTAGCTAAGACAAAGGCCCGAGCAGCTCATCACACACCGACCTGCCAAGGATGCCACGTAATCTCCTTCTAGAAGCGAGCCAGTTGTCTCCAATCTCTTTGGAATCATACCGCACATCAACGGATCTTATCCTTATCCTGCCTGGATCGTAGGGACCCAGATAAGCCTTATCTTCTTACACGAAGTCCATCTTCGGGTGCGGAATAGACTCCGAGTTACAAGTTGTTATGTGCACCCAGAAGCTAGAAAACACATTGTAATTGATCAGATTAGAACCTTAAGGAAACTAAGTCCCTAAAGAATTCAATCTTGAAGACGCCACAAAGGTTGATCACTCCCTTGATAAGTCAAGATATTGTATTCTACCAAGAACACAAGAAGGCAAAGCTAAGTTTGCTGAAAATACCACTGTATTATTGATTGATTTTCGTGTTACATAGTTGTGGCCTTTATATAGGCATGTAAACATCATTATCTTATAAAGAAACTCCTACTCTTATAAGGAAACTCCTAACTAATGATGATCCCTTTAATTTAGGAAAGCAAATCTTCTTTGAAATAGAAATCCTTCTAAAAGACTACAACTAATGACAACTAAGCATAGAAAAGTCAAGGTAAACGAAAACAAGACAAAACAAGCCCAACAGGCCCATCAAACCCATCAATACATCTTAGCATGCGAATTGAGCATTTTCTTATCATGTCCATGCGCCAAGCCCATCAAGCTTTGTTCTTCAAGTTCTAAGCCTTGCACATCGTCTTGCACATCGTCTTGCACATAAAGATAGGTGATTATCCTTGGTGAAGCTTTGGAAACTGCTGAAACAGTCTTATAATCTTCTAGAACAGCCTCTTTATCGTGCACTTTCCTAATTAAGCCTTGTAGAGCCTCTTTCATCCTCTTAGTTCTTGCCCTAGCCATTGTACCACCGATTCCTTGCAAAGGATCTTGAGAATATTTGGGAATATTAGCTTGATCCATTTGGCCAGCACCTCGATCTCCATTAAGTTACAACCCCTCTAAGCAATTCTGATGCGCGCGATACGGTAAGCTATTATAACGGTTGGGGTTTTGACGCTCTTGGTAGCATACTGCCCGAAATGGTTAGCGAGCTCTTCCTTGTGGGTTATCCTGGATCCCCACAGCTCGGTTGACTGCTAGGACAGGTTGCCATAATCTTATGTGTTCTACTAGCTCGGACTTGTCGAGGGGGAGATCGGCCTGAACAAGGTGCTCTAGGCTAACTTACCGAGCCGGTCTACTGATTCAGCACCGAGGTGTCATCTATAGGCCACGTGTCATTGTTCGATTAGGAGGACCAAATTACCCCTCATCAATTTCCCCCCACTCTTGAGCCAGCATCAACTCGGCGAAGAGAGTAGTTCTTATTAAGGGTAATTGGTCTGGCTAGTTTTGTGGGTTTCCTGGGTAGCTTTGTTAACTCGATCCAAAACTGAGTGAATCATAGCTTCTCTTTCAAATTTCAAATCCAGAGAAAAAAGGGAAGCACGTGCTAAGAGGTTTTCAAAATAGGCGTTCGCTTAGGGCGCACACTAATTTCAAATTTGAAAAAGAGTGCGCTCGGTGAGCATGCATTTCTTTGTTTGGTGCATCTACACCGCTCATCTCTTTGTTTGGTGGGTTATAAGTATGCGGTCCCCCATCGAGGTCCCCACCTGCACTATTTTCTTTTGGAGCTTTTTGGGTGGTGTCTGGTTGGAGGAAGTACTGAGTTGATCCGATTTTTTCTATTCTATCGGGAATCCGTAATCATCGTCGCTGGTCTTTTTTGCTTCTCCGTTGAGTATTATGATTTCCGTGATGTCTCATAGTCAATCTGGAGGTAGCTCGTCTGATTAGGGGCCAGACAGTGAGGCGAGATCCTCGGGGGAGGACTCCTATGGAGAATACTGTGCTGGATCCTTGGTAGGAAAAAGGCACAAGGTCGAGCAAGTCGTATCTGTGTTTGGCCCGACTGAGTTGTTTGGGGAGAGAATAGTCGAGTTGTGTCATATGTATCAAATCCCGAGCGAGTACAACTAGATCGAGCCGTGCATCGATCACTACCCTTGGGATCATGACCGAGATGCGTTATGTGTTTATGAGGAGGCACTGGTCGTCATTCTTCACTTCCCCCTTTACCCTTTCATCATTTTTGTTTTGAGGTATTATGGTGTATCTTTGGGTCAGCTCGGCACTAATGCGATCCGGACTCTGGTGGGGTTGATCATCTTGTGTCACCATCATAATTTCCCACTGAATCTTGAGGTCTTTTTTACTTTAGTTCATATGGAGAGGGTCTTCGATCCATTTTGCTTCTATCTTCCCTTTTAGGGTGGGTGCAAAGTGCTGGTCGACACCCCCAATAATGTTAAGGGGTGGAAAAACAAATTCTTCTTTCTTGCTAAGGTTGGTGGCTGGGGTGTGAACACCATTTGGTATAGCAACTGTCAAAGCTTTTTTGAGAGTTAGGATGTCAAGCTATGCGTTGTGCTTTAAGAATTTGTCCATGAAAGGGTCCAGATAGAGAGTGTTTTGACCGAGCCTATGCTCATACGGGCCGGCCTGAGTCATGTAGGTTGGTTGGTTGTAGGGTCATAAGCATCTGCATCTTATACTTCCTTTGTTTCTTGCTCGACAGCCTTGGCTAACTACTTCTCTGTTTTTTCAGATATGGTGAGCTTTGAAGGGATGAGAGATCCATCATATGGATGGTGAACCCTGCAAGAAGGTAGGGCAAAATTTTAAAATTATCTCTCTCTCCCATCTGTGAATCACATTCCCTATTTTAGAAAACTACATTTTCATGGATCAATCTTGAACCAAACCAGACTAGATCTAAAACAAAAAGGGAGGAGAGGGATATACCTAGGATATACCTGATATGAAGTAGCAATAACTCCCAATGAAGGTGTTCATGCCCAAGGAGAAAACCAAAACCTGCTTCCACTGAAGATGACACAGTGTGTGGTGAAGCAGATCAGTAGGAGGGGTCTCAGCAAGAATCGAATTCTTCAGTAAGAATAGAGTAGAGAGCTGGTGAGCATGACTTCAAATTGCTTCTTCTACCAAGTAGCAATGTCAAGAACAATTCTTGATCACTCCCACAAGTGGAGATCGAACTGGGTAGGGGCGGAAAGAACAGGGAAGACCTCTACAGATTGCTATGGTGTATAATTGAGAAATTTGCCCCCTTTATTTATAGCGTTCTCAAGATCAGCCTCCTAATCTAATTAGGAGAGGGTTCCTTAATCCAAATCTGATATTTGGATTTGGACTCTTGAATGGATAAGACTTATCTTTTTCTTCAGCTAATCCTAATCAGATTATATATCCTATCTTGCCTCCTTTTAATTAACTGACTTAAGCCTAGTACGAATTGGGCTTTAGGCCCATTAAGTTTATGTGCTCACTTAACCTCTTTGTTAGACAGTTTTGTATGCCCTTAGCTTCAATCCGATTTGATGTACTTTTGATATTTGGTGTAAATAAATAAAGTGCATGTTTGATTCATGTTGTTTGGTATAATTCTGTGTAAGACCCTAAAACTGGACACTTATTGAGACTCGTGTTAGTTTTAAATGTTTACAACCATTGGATAAGTCTGGGGAGATTTATCCTGCCAAGGCTGATACTGGTGTGCCACCAAGTGTTGGGATGGCAAGTCTCGGCCACCAGGGTAAGACCCAAGGCACATGCAGTATGGGATTACTCGAATCCTTGAACTGGACCAGATTTCCAATATTGCCCTGGACCTTGGAGACATATGGGCAAAACTGGAAAGTTACACTTGACCCTTAAGACTCGATTATGATACTTCACTAGGTGTCAGATCAGACTGTCTTTGATATGCCAATCAGTGAGATCCAATGCGGGGGTCAAAACCTGGGCATGTTGGGGCAATCTGAGAATTCATTTGAGTGGCTGATCATAGTGACAGGATCAGCCCCTTTGTCGGACAAAGGTAATGATCGGGAATGCACTCTCTCTGATGGAAACCAAACTGCCGGCAGTTGATTTCCATCGTTGGAATTTTGTTTTGCAAAATTAATATATATATATATATATGTATATGTACGGTTTCAAAATGTTTGCAAATGGTTTTAATTCCCAGGATCCATGTGAGTAGAGAGTGCGGCATTGTTCCTTGCAGCTGAGGGAGAGGTCCTCTCTTGTCGGGAAGTGATTGATCATTATGGGTTGAGAGATTGTGTAAGACCATTTAGGATAGTACCTGATGGGCTAATCTTGCACCTGCCCACAGTCCTTGGGTTTTTATAAGATGGCTTGGCCCAGGGACCACTTAATGTAAGTCTTGGGCCCATAGGGTCCATGTGATGGGCTCAGGGGTTCACTGAACTTTTTAGTGAATTCGGCTGGGCCTTGTAATAAGGGCTGGGCCGAACCCATGTGGCTGGTGTGTAGATCAATGCTTGGGTCCCACGCCATACAAAGAAGCCCAACTGGGCAGCAGATTGGAAACTAGTTAAGCATCGAACACTAAATGGGCCAAAAGCCCATTTCGAGCTGGGCTGACATGATCACCCATCTATGGGGCGGATCTGGGATTAAAGTTAGCAAAAGGATTGGGCCTTTAACCTTATCCACTCTGGGAGACCAAATTCAAATCAGATTTGAATCTGGTAACCTCCTGATAAGATCAGGAGTAAGCTAACTTAATCTGCAGATAGGATTAAGATCATCCCCTATCCAAATACTGATTTGGATTGGGATAACTCCTAATTAGGAGGTTTCTTAATGAAGAAGAAAAGAGGAGAAACCCTAAGAGATCATAATCAGATTTCAAACCTAGGGTTTTGTGCAAGAAATCATCTTGCGAATTGAGATCAGATCTCATACATATTCCAGAGAGAAGAGAAGCAATTCAGCCATCTTCGTCTCAGGAGTTCTCCTCCAGCCGCCGCCATTCTTTCTTACAAGATTTGATCTTTGAAGAAGAAATAAATCAAGAAATCAGTTCCTTACATCAGTCTTGCAGAAAAGACTAAAAAGATTTGGTGCTCAGAGTTTCCAGTGGACTCTTGCGAAGGATTCAGTGTGTAGGACGCACTTTGCTGGTTCCATTCCACATACAGTTGTGTTATCTTCAACAGGAGCGGATCTTGGTGTCCTCTTTGGGCGTGAACACCAACTTTGGGCGATACTACTTCTCTGGATCAGGTATAATTCCTCCCTTCCCTTTTGGTTCAGATCTGTTTCGATTATGGTTCAAGTAGGATCCTTGAATATTGTATTCTTAAATTAGGGAATACGATTCCTAGTTGGAAGAAGGTAGGAAAATTTTTGAAATTCGCCCACCCATTGCACAATCTTTATGGCGTCCATTAGATGGAACCTACCATTCTTTTAGTGGTATTAGAGCCCAAAGAAAATCAGATCTAAACCTGCGCAGATGGACAAAAGTTGTTTTGCCAAGATTTGCGCAGATTATTTTCTTTATTTCAAGAAACTGTTTCTTGTTAAGGGTGATTGATCTAAAATTAATTTCTGTTAAATCCAAAATTTATTTAGAACTGTTCTTTATTTATTTTGATTTAATGGACTGTTCGAACCTGGAGATCGCAGTGCAGATTTGGCGCAGATGGTCTGCGCACCCTTTTTCCTTTTTTTTTATTTTTTTATTCAATTCGGTCTGTAAATATATATATTTTTTTATTTTCTAGACTGAATGTAAAGGATTTGATCAAGAATGTAATTAATTAATAGAAATAGGATTTCTATTTTTTTATTATTTTCTTGATTGAAGAAGATGGAAGAAGAAGGCGGCACTGGAGATTTGCAGATGGAGAGATCGCTTTCTGCGATTTGCAGTTTGTGAAACTGCAACCCTAGTGATTAACCTCTGTTTTGCAGGTGGTGCGAATAGTCCATATTTGACTTGTGATTGTTTAAAATCAAAATTATTAATTTTAGATCTTGCATGAATTAATTCTTGAATTGAAAATCAGTTTTGGACAATTTCGGACTAGATTGGACCAAAACTGTTTGGACTGAATCTAGGGTTCGAAAGGGACTATTTTCAGTCCATTTTTCCTCACACTTGCTGTTCCAAATCTGATGTTCAATTACTGGGATTAATTCAGCCCACCTGTAAAGCCTAGTTTTAAATGGTTAAAACTACAAAAGTCCACTCTTGTGAGAAAAGTTGTATGGGTCAAACTGCTAACTGCGATTCAGCCCATATATCTAGTCGACATTAATTGTTAATATTATGTTTTTAAATGGGCTGTTCAATGGGCTTTACAACAGTTAATTGATTGGATCAATTCTTCCTTTACATGTGATGTTTGGATGTTGGATGTGCTGCGACCATGGGCCATAAGCACTTGGCCTATGATGACTCGTTAGTGACTCTTGCGCACACCATGGCTGAATGCACATCATTGCCATGGTGTCCCTTAAGGTCATTGGATGACCCCTCCTTACTTGGTGGACCCCACTACCCTGAAAAGGGATGCGTGCGGAAACCCTAGCCGATTAAGGCCCACCAGAAATCTGACTTTATAGAAGTCAGTGGGAGCCACTCTAGTTTGACCTAAATTAGAACTAGGGCGTAATTTTGTTCCCTCCAGCAAATATGAGTGCATGTGATAGGGAGATCCATATGATGGACTCTCTAAAGGCCTTCCGTCATTAGCACAATGATGGGTCCTTCAGTAATGAGGAAACGCACCATAAAATTGGGCTATCCATTTGCTATTGGATCTGTCAGAGTGTTTCATAAGATGATAGGGGCGTCATAGACCGATGTGGGAGGGGCTTCACCAGAAAATGGGAACTATCTCACGGTACCTTGGCGTAACCTAAATATGATGGGTGAGCACTCACTGGACAAAAAGGTTTACCTGAAAATGGCTCTGAACCTTGTCTAACAAAGGCCGAAGGGAAACTCATTTGATGAGTGGATATGATCCGTCACAGAAAGGTGGTGGGGTTATGCAGCTGAAACAGTTGGCCTCACGCATCCTATGTGATTTCTCGCATTTCTAGAGACATTTCGCCGTCTCCGTCACTGAGATAGGAGGGAAATCTTAGAGATGAACAAATGGGAATGGAACATAGATTAAAAACCATATCTATGTAGGTAACATGAATCAAACTAAGGTTGTGGACTAACATCTTTGTTGTTTTATCAGAAAATGGCAAACGGTAAATTTGAAAAGCTTCTAGACGATAACAAGCTTAAGGGCCCAAACTATGCCGACTGGTACATAAATCTTATGCTGGTCCTAACTTCTGAAAAGTTAGATAAGGTAGTGAAAAATCCTGCCCCGGAGTGTCCGGGTGATAGGGCTTCTGAGGCCCGTAGGAGGGAGTACCAAGATTGGGAGGATAAGAACTCCCTAGCCTGTTGCTATGTCATTGCCTCACTAGACAACTCAATACAGCGGCAGTTCGATCAGAACGAACTAGCCAAGGACATATTGGACAGTCTAAAGACAATGTATGAAGAGCATAATCGTTCTACTCGACAGAAGGTCCTGAAACTGTTCATGACCGTACAGATGTCCAAAGGGCAGAAAGTTCATGACCATTGTCTTCAGATGATGGGCTACATTAAAGAACTCGAAGCCCTTGGATCCGGGCTAGATCTTGGCACACAATGGATGCCATCCTAAATTCTTTGCCCTCTTCCTTCAATGCGTTCACTATGAACTACAACATGAACAAGCTGAATGTTAACGTCCAGGAACTCAGCAACATGTTGCAGAGGGCCGAGGATCTACTTAAGAAGGATGAGCCTGTGGTTATGCTTGCTGAAGCTAACAAATCGGGCAAGAAAAAGAGAAAGGCAATGAAGCCCCAGAAGAAAGCTGCCAAGCCCAAGAAGCAGAAGAAGAGCAAGGCATCTGATGTCTGTCACTTCTGCAAACAGACCGGCCACTGGAAGAGGAACTGTCCTGCCTACCTGGAATCTAAGAAAGGTAACGTCGAAACTTGTGTCATAGAAACTAATATGTTAGTTACTTCTGTGTCCTGGTGTGTTGACTCTGGGGCTTCAAATCATGGATGTAACTCACTGCACGGGTTCAAAGTTAGCAGAAGATTGAGTGAAGGCAAAGTGACACTATTCTTGGGAACGACTGCAAGTGTTGTAGTTGTGGCAATAGGAACCGTAGAATTAGTCTTTAGAAAAGGAGTGCTTGTACTTAAAGATTGTCTTTATGTATAGAACTTAAGAAGAAATTTGATTTCTGTTTCTAAACTGTATGCTGATGGATATACTATTTATTTTAGTAATATGATTACTGTTAAACGGAATAACAAATTCATCGCATGCGAGGAACTGGAGAACGGTCTCTATGTTCTACATTCTTCTCTAGAAACTAACTTAACTGAAATTATGTTGGTCGAAAAACCAAGAAAAGAACTCGTGATACAGTAAGTCCCACATGCCAATGGCATTACCGACTTGGCCATATCGGTGTTGACCGAATCACAAGGTTGGTAAAGGATGGTCCTTTAGATTTTCTAACTGTAGAAAATCTTCCCACTTGTGAGCCTTGCCTTCAAGGTAAGATGACTAAGCGGTCATTTGACGGTAAGCATGAAAGATGTGTAGGCACACTTGACCTAATACATACTGATGTATGTGGTCCCCTGAGTGTTAGGACACGGAATCAACACGTGTATTTCATCACCTTTACAGATGATTTTTCACGATATGGTTACGTGTACTGAATGAGACACAAGTCTGAATCTTTTGAAAAGTTCAAAGAGTTCAGACACGAAGTCGAGAAACAGTTGAGGAGACAAATTAAGGCCCTTCGATCGGATCGAGGTGGCGAGTATCTCTCTGACGAATTTAGGGACTACTTGAAGGTCAACGGGATAGTGTCACAATTAGCTCCTCCTGCTACACCTCAACTCAACGGTGTTTCAGAGAGAAGGAATAGGACCTTGTTGGACATGGTCCGGTCACTTCTCGTACGCTCAGAATTACCCACATCCTTTTGGGGATATGCATAAGAGACTGCTATCTACGTGCTAAATCGGGTTCCAACCAAATCGGTTCCGAAAACTCCATATGAACTATGGACAGGAAGGAAGCCAAGTGTAAGACACTTGAAGATTTGGGGTTGTCCTACACACATTAAAAGAACAAGTGCACACAAGTTGGAATCCAAAACCAGCCGTTGCCTATTTATAGGCTACCCAAAAGATTCAGTGGGTTATCTATTCTATCATCCAAGTGAGCAGAAAGTGTTCTACAGTCGAAATGCCCAATTCTTAGAAACCGAATACATCCTGGACACTCATCGTCAGGAAATAGTTCTTGATGAGGGGAGCTCGGGAGCAGTAGGAGATGTCCCACAAGTTCCAGGTAGTGACCAACCAAGAAGATCCACTCGGGTATCCAGGCCACCAGTCCGATATGGTTATGACCAGGATAGTTACCTGGTGGAAGCATTGACTAGTGAGGAGGATCCCATAACTTACGCGGAAGCTATGTTAGACATAGATTCCTAGAAGTGGGTGGAGGCCATGAGATCTGAGATGGACTCGATGGAAACCAATGGAGTCTGGACTCTAGTAGATCTGCCCTCCGGGGTAAAAGCAATTGGTTGCAAGTGGATCTACAAGAGGAAGAAGTGCCCCGATGGTAGGATTGAGACCTATAATGCTCGCTTGGTGGCGAAAGGGTATACTCAGAAAGAAGGCATCGACTATGAGGAAACATTTTTGCCCGTGGCCATGCTTAAATCCATTAGAATCCTGCTAGCTGTAGCAGCATACCATGACTACGAGATTTGGCAGATGGATGTCAAAACCGCGTTTCTGAATGGAGATCTTAGTGAAGATATCTACATGCAGCAGCCGCAAGGCTTCATTGCTGCTGGTCAGGAACACATGGTATGTAAACTTAATAGATCCATATATGGACTTAAGCAGGCTTCTAGGAGTTGGAAGATCCGTTTTGATTCTACTGTAAAAATGTTTGACTTTGGTGTTGTACGTGGACGATATCCTACTCATTGGGAATGATGTAGGAATGTTGACTTCGGTCAAGGTATGGCTATCACAGCAGTTCTCCATGAAAGACCTTGGAGAAGCTTCATATGTACTGGGTCTTCGACTCTATAGAGATAGATCGAAGCGAATAATTGGATTATCCTAGGTTGCTTACATTGACAAAATTGTCAAAAGATACAGCATGGAGAACTCCAAGAACGGAAATGTTCCTTTCAGGCATTGAGTCACTCTCTCCAAGAAGATGTCTCCCAAGACTTTTGAGGAGATTGAGGGCATGAGAGGTGTTCCCTATGCCTCAGCCATAGGGAGCATCATGTATGCCATGCTTTGCACTCGCCCGGACATTGCTCAGGCGATGAGTGTGGTAAGAAGATTCCAGGCCAACCCAGGGCAGGAGCATTGGACTGCTGTGAAGAACATACTCAAATACCTTCGAAGGACAAAAGAGTTTTGTCTGGTATTCGATGGTAGTTCACTACAAGTACTAGGGTATACTGATGCCGATTTCCAGTCGGATGCAGATGATAGAAAGTCTACATCTGGGTATGTTTTCACGATAGGATCATGTGCTGTTTGTTGGAAAAGCAGCAAACAGGGGTCCACTGCAGATTCCACAACCGAGGCCGAGTACATTGCCGCAAGTGAAGCACATCACCCACCCCGTTGTTGTGTGACAACAATGAAGCGATCGCCCAGGCTAAAGAGCCTTGGGCCCACTCGAAGTCAAAGCACAACGAGAGGAAGTACCACGTACTACGGGAGATCATTGGTAGAGGGGACGTCCTAGTTAGGAAGGTAGCATCAGCGGATAATGTGGCAGACCCATTGACTAAGCCACTGACACAGAAGGTGTTTGAGAAACACGTGGAAAGTATGGGACTCCGGTTTGTACCAGATTGAACCAAAGTGCAAGTGGGAGCTCTTAGACAGTTTTGTATGCCCTTAGCTTCAATCCGATTTGATGTACTTTTGATATTTGGTGTAAATAAATAAAGTGCATGTTTGATTCATATTGTTTAGTATAATTCTGTGTAAGACCTTAAAACTGGACACTTATTGAGGCTCGTGTTAGCTTTAAATGTTCACAGCCATTGGATAAGTCTGGGGAGATTTATCCTGCCAAGGCTGATACTGGTGTGCCACCAAGTGTTGGGATGGCCAGTCTTGGCCACCAAGGTAAGACCCAAGGCACATGCAGTATGGGATTACTCGAATCCTTGAACGGGACCAGATTTCTAGTATTGCCCTAGACCTTGGAGATAGATGGGCAAAACTGGAAAGTTACACCTGACCCCTAAGACTCGATTATGATACTTCACTAGGTGTCAGATCGGGCTGTCATTGATATGCCAATTTGTGAGATCCAATGCGGGGGTCAAAACCTGGGCATGTTGGGGCAGTCTGAGAATTCATCTGAGTGGGTGATCATAGTGACAGGATCAGCCCCTTTGTCGGACAAAGGTAATGATCGGGAATGCACTCTCTCTGATGGAAACCAAACTGCCGGCAGTTGATTTCAATCATTGGAATTTTGTTTTGCAAAATTAATATATATATATATATATGTATGTATGTATATGTATGGTTTCAAAATGTTTGCAAATGGTTTTAATTCCCGGGATCCATGTGAGTAGAGAGTGCGGCATTGTTCCTTGCAGCTGAGGGAGAGGTCCTCTCTTGTCGGGAAGTGATTGATCATTATGGGTTGAGAGGTTAAGTGTAAGACCATTTAGGATAGTACCTGATGGGCTAATCTTGCACCTGCCCACAGTCCCTGGGTTTTTATAAGATGGCTTGGCCCAAGGACCACTTAATGTAAGTCTTGGGCCCATAGGGTCCATGTGATGGGCTCAGGGGTTCACTGAACTTTTCAGTGAATTCAGCTGGGCCTTGTAATAAAGGCTGGGCCGAACCCATGTGGCTGGTGTGTAGATCAATGCTTGGGTCCCATGCCATACAAAGACGCCCAACTGGGCAGCAGGAAACTAGTTAAGCACTGAACACTTAATGGGCCAAAAGCCCATTTCGAGCTGGGCTGACATGATCACCCATCTATGGGGCGGATCTGGGATTAAAGTTAGCAAAAGGATTGGGCCTTTAACCTTATCCACTCTGGGAGACCAAATTCAAATCAGATTTGAATCTGGTAACCTTCTGATAAGATCAGGAGTAAGCTAACTTAATCTGCAGATAGGATTAAGATCATCCTCTATACAAATACTGATTTGGATTGGGATAACTCCTAATTAGGAAGTTTCTTAATGAAGAAGAAAAGAGGAGAAACCCTAAGTGATCATAATCAGATTTCAAACCTAGGGTTTTGTGCAAGAAATCATCCTGCGAATTGAGATCAGATCTCATACACATTCCAGAGAGAAGAAAAGCAAATAAGCCATCTTCGTCTCAGTTGATTTCAATCGTTGGAATTTTGTTTTGCAAAATTAACATACTTATATTTATATGTACGGTTTCAAAATGTTTGCAGATGGTTTTAATTCCCGGGATCCATGTGAGAGGGGAGTGCAGCACTGTTCCTTGTAGCCGAGGGAGAGGTCCTCTCTTGTCGGGCAGTGCTTGATCATTAAGGGCTGAGAGGTTAAGTGTAAGACCATTTAGGATAATACCTGATGGGCTAATCTTGCACCTGCCCACAGTCCCTAGGTTTTTATAAGATGGCTTGGCCCAGGGACCACTTAATGTAAGTGTTGGGCCCATAGGGTCCATATGATGGACTCAAGGGGTTCATTGAGTTTTTCAGTGAATTCGGCTGGGCCTTGTATTAAAGGCTGGGCCGAACCCATGTGGCTGGTGTGTAGATCAATGCTTGGGTCCCACGCCATACAAAGAAGCCCAACTGGGTAGCAGATTGGAAAGTAATTAGACACTGAACACTTAATGGGCCAAAAGCCCATTTCGAGGTGGGCTGATATGATCACCCATCCATGGGGCGAATTTGAGATTGAAGTTAGTAAAAGGATTGGGCCTTTAGCCTTATCCACTCTTAGAGACCAAATTCAAATTAGATTTGAATCTGGTAACCTCCTGATAAGATCAGGAGTAACCTAACTCTATCTGCAGATAGGATTAAGATAATCCCCTATCCAAATACTGATTTGGATTGGGATGACTCCTGATTTAGGAGTTTTCTTAATCAAGAAGAAAGGAGGAAAAACCCTAACCAATTGAGAGAGAAATACAACAGATTTCGAACCAAGAAAAATCGCAAGAAAGGTTCCTGCGAATTGAGATCAGATCTCATACTCTCCAGAAAAAGAGAAAAGCAGTTCAGCCCTTTTCGTTTTTGGAGATCTCCTCCTGCCGCCGCCATCTGCCATTGCAAGATTAGATCTTTGTAGAAAATAAAGTCAAGAAATCTGCTCTTGACATCAGTCTTGTGAAGGATCCAGTGTGTAGGACGCACGCTGCTGGTTCTGTTCCATCGACAGCTGTGTCATCTTCAGCAGGAACGGATCTTGGAGCATTCTTTGGGCGTGAACACCAACTTTGGGAGATAGTGCTTCTCCGGATCAGGTATATTCCTCCCTTTTGTCTTTTGGTACAGATCTGGTTTGATTATTGGTTCAAGTAGGATCCTTGAATATTATATTCTAAATTTAGGGAATATGATTCCCAGTTGGGAGAAGGTAGGAAAATTTTTGAAATTCGCCCACCCATTCCGCAACCTTCATGGCGTCCATTGGATGGATCCTACCATTCTTTTAGTGGTATCAGAGCCATAGGTTCGAATCTTGAACCAAAAGAAAATCAGATTTGACCCTGCGCAGATGGATAGAAGGTGTTCTTTCAAGATTTGCGCAGATTGTTTTCTTTTTCAAGAAACTGTTTCTTGTTAAGGGCGATTGATCTGAAATTAATTTTTTATTAAATCCAAAATCTATTTAGAATTGTTCTTTATTTATTTTTGATTTAATGGACTGTTCGAACTTGGAGATCGCAGTGCAGATTTGGCGCAGATGGTCTGCGCACCCTTTTTTCTTTTCTATTTATTTCATTTAATTCGGTCTGTAAATAATTTTTTTTTTATTTTTAGACTGAATGTATAGGATTTGATCAAGAATGTAATTAATAGAAATAGGATTTCTGTTTTTTTTTCTCTTGATTAAAGAAGAAGGCGGCGCTGGAGATTTGCAGTTGGAGAAATCGTTTTCTGCGATTTGCAGTTTGTGAAACTGCAACCATTGTGATTAACCTCTGTTTTGCAGGTGGTGCGAACAGTCCATAGATTGATTTGTGATTGTTTGAAATCAAAATTATTAATTTCAGATCTTTCATGAATTAATTCTTGAATTGAAAATCAGTTTTGGATCCTCTCGGACTAGATTGGACCAAAACTGTTTGGACCGAATCTGGGATTCGAAAGGGACTGTTTATTAGTCCATATTTCTCACACTTGCTATTCCAAATATGATGTTCAATTACAGGGATTAATTCGGCCCACCTGTAAAGCCCTGTTTTAAAGGGTTAAAACTGCAAAAGCCCATTATTGTGAGATGAGCTGTATGGGCCGAACTGCTATCTGCGATTCAGCCCATACACCTAGTAGACATTAATTGTTAATGACTTAGATTTTAAATGGGCTATTCAATGGGCTTTACAGCAGTTAATTGATTGGATCAATTCCTCCTTTACATGTGATGTTTGGATGTTTGATGTGCTGCGACCATGGGCCATAAGCACTTGGCCCATGAAGACTCGTTAGTGGCTCTTGCGCACACCATGGCTGAATGCACATCATTGCCATGGTGTCCCTCAAGGTCATTGGATGACCCCTCTTTGCTTGGTGGGCCCCACAACCCTGAAAAGGGATGCGCACGGAACCCCTAGCCGATTAAGGCCCACCAGAAATCTGACTTTATGAAAGTCAGTGGGAGCCACTCTGGTTTGACCTAAATTAAAACTAGGGCGTATTTTTGTTCCCTCCTACAAATATGAATGCATGTGATAGGGAGATCCATACGATGGACTCTCTAAAGGCCTTCCATCATTAGCACAATGATGGGTCCTTCAGTAATGAGGAAACGCACCATAAAATTGGGCTATCCATTTGCTATTGGATCTGTTAGAGTGTTTCATAAGATGATAGGGGCGTCATAGACCGATGTGGGAGGGGCTTCACCAGAAAATGGGAACTCTCTCACGGTACCTTGGCATAACCTAAATATGATGGGTGAGCACTCACTGGACAAAAAGGTTTACCTGAAAATGGCTCTAAACCTTGTCTAACAGAGGCCGAAGGGAAACTCATTTGATGAGTGGATATGATCCGTCACAGAAAGGTGGTGGGGTTATGCAACTGAAATAGTTGGCTTCACGCACCCCATGTGATTTCCCACATTTCCAGAGACACTTCGTCGTCTCCGTCACTGAGAAAGGAGGGAAATCTCAAAGATGAACAAATGGGAATGGAACATAGATTAAAAGCCATATCTATGTAGGTAACATGAATCAAACTAAGGTTGTTGACTAATGATTTTGCTGTTTTATCAGAAAATGGCAAACGATCAATTTGCAAAGCTTCTAGACGATAACAAGCTTAAGGGCCCAAACTATGCCGACTGGTACAAAAATCTTATGCTGGTCCTAACTTCCGAAAAGTTAGACAAGGTAGTGAAAAATCCTGCCCCGGAACGTCCGGGTGATAGGGCTTCTGAGGCCCATAGGAGGGACTACCAAGATTGGGAGGATAAGAACTCCCTAGCCCGCTGCTTTGTCATTGCCTCATTAGACAACTCAATACAGAGGCAGTTTGATCAGATCGAACTAGCCAAGGACATATTGGACAGTCTAAGAACAATGTATGAAGAGCAGAACCGTTCTACTCGACAGAAGGTCCTGAAATTGTTCATGACCGCGCAGATGACCATGGGCAGAAAGTTCATGACCATTGTCTCCGCATGATGGGATACATTAATGAACTTGAAGCTCTTGGATCCGGGCTAGATCTTGGCACGCAAGTGGATGCCATCCTAAATTCTTTGCCCTCTTCCTTCAATGCGTTCACAATGAACTACAATATGAATAAGCTGAATGTCAGCGTCCAGGAACTCAGCAATATGTTGCTGAGAGCCGAGGATTTGCTCAAGAAGGATGAGCCTGTGATTATGCTTGCTGAAGCTAACAAATCGGGCAAGAAAAAGAGAAAGGCAAAGAAGCCTCAGAAGAAAGCTACCAAACCTAAGAAGCAGAAGAAGAACAAGGCATCTGATGTCTGTCACTTCTGCAAGCAGACCGGCCACTGGAAGAGGAATTGTCCTGCCTACCTGGAATCTAAGAAAGGTAACATCGAAACTTGTGTCATAGAAACTAATATGTTAGTTACTTCTGTGTCCTGGTGTGTTGACTCCGGGGCTTCAACTCATGCGTGTAACTCACTGCAGGAGTTCAAAGTTAGCAGAAGGTTGAGTGAAGGTGAAGTGACACTGTTCTTGGGAACGACTGCAAGTGTTGCAGCTGCGGCAATAGGAACCGTAGAATTAGTTTTTAAAGAAGGAATACTTGTACTTAATGATTGTCTTTATGTACAGAACTTGAGAAGAAATTTAATTTCTGTTTCAAAACTGTGTGCTGAAGGATATACTGTTTATTTTAGTAATATGATTACTGTTAAACGGAATAACAAATTCATCGCATGCGGGGAACTAGAGAACGGTCTCTATGTTCTACATCCTTCTCTGGAAACTAACTTAACCGAAACTACGTCGGTCGAAAATCCCAAGAAAAGGAATTGTGATACAGTAAGTCCCACGTGCCTCTGGCATTACCGACTTGGCCATATCGGTATTGATCGAATCACAAGGCTGGTAAAGGATGGTCCTTTGGATTCTCTAACCGTAGAAAATCTTCCCACTTGTGAACCTTGCCTTCAAGGTAAGATGTCTAAGCGGCCATTTGACGGTAAGCCTGAAAGATCTGAAGGCACACTTGACCTAATACATACTGATGTATGTGGTCCCCTGAGTGTTAGGACACGGAATCAACACGTGTATTTCATCACCTTTACAGATGATTTTTCACGATATGGTTACGTGTACCTAATGAGACATAAGTCTGACTCCTTTGAAAAGTTCAAAGAGTTCAGATAGGAAGTCAAGAAACAGTTAGGGAGAGAAATTAAGGCCCTTCGATTAGATCGAGGTGGCGAGTATCTCTCTGACGAATTCAGGGACTACTTAAGGGACAATGGGATAGTGTCACAACTAGCTCCTCCTGATACACCTCAACTCAACGGTGTTTCAGAGAGGAGGAATAGGACCTTGTTGGACATGGTCCGGTCGCTTCTCGTACGCTCACAATTACCCACATCCTTTTGGGGATACGCATTAGAGACTGCTATCTACGTGCTGAATCGGGTTCCAACCAAATCAGTTCCGAAAACTCCATATGAGCTTTGGACCGGAAGGAAGCCAAGTGTAAGACACTTGAAGATTTGGGGTTGTCCTGCACACGTTAAAAGAACAAGTGCGGACAAGTTGGAATCTAAAACCAGTCGTTGCCTGTTTATAGGCTACCCAAAGGATTCGGTGGGTTATCTATTCTATGACCCAAGTGAGCAGAAAGTGTTCTGCAGTCGAAACGCCCGATTCTTAGAATCCGATTACATCCTGGACACCCATCGTCAGGAAATAGTTCTTGATGAGGAGAGATCAGGAGCAGTGGGAGATGTCCCACAAAATCCAGGTAATGACCAACCTAGAAGAACCACCCGGGTATCCAGACCACCGGTCCGATATGGTTATGACCAGGATAGTTACCTGGTGGAAGCCTTGACTAGTGAAGAGGATCCCGTGACTTACGCGGAAGCTATGTTAGACATAGACTCCCAGAAGTGGGTGGAGGCCATGAGAGCTGAGATGGACTCAATGGAGACCAATGGAGTCTGGACTCTAGTGGATCCGCCCTAGATGGAGCTGAGATGGACTCAATTGGTTGCAAATGGATCTACAAGAGGAAGAAGGGCCCCGATGGCAGGTTTTGACCCCCGCTAAGGATTTCATTGATTGGCATATCAAAGATATCCCAATCCAACACCTAGTGCAGTACCATAATCAAGTCTAGGGGTTAGGTGTAAATTTCCAGTTTTGCCCATCTATCTCCAAGATCCAGGGTATAACTGGAAAATGGTCCGATTCTGAGTTTCACTCAAATCCACACTACATGTGCTTCAAGTCTCATGCTGGCAGCTAAGACAAGCCACCCCAACCGACTTGGCAGCACATTAGTGTCAGCCTTGGCAGGATAAACCTCCTCAAGTCTATCCAACGGCTGTGAAGATTCTAAACTAACATGAGTCTCTTAAGTCCAGTTTAAGGGTATTACACAGAAACACACCATATATAACATGAATGAATTATGTACTATTATTCATTTACAATAAATGTCAAAAGTACATCAATTTGATTGGAGCTAAGGCTATTCTCTGCATCCTTTCTTCGACTTCGACTTTTTTTTTGTATGCGATGTGCTAGGCAACCTTGTTACGCAGGTAGACGATGAGCCCTTGGCTACCGAAGATGAAGAGGAGGACAATGAGGAAGGGAATGAAGAGGGCAACGATGAGGTCTAGGGCGGCAATGATGAGTAGCTCGACCTGTTTGTTGGTGGTGACCTTCTGATGTTTCTGGGGGCCTCTGGGTTCTTCTAAGTTTCGCTTGGGTCTGTGTGCCCTTTAGATGTCCAAACTGTTAAGAGTCATTTTTACATATGTACAACCATGGGCCTTTTATTTCAATTTCAATGAAATTTGGCTTTTGGTACTTGTTGCTTTTTGGGTGAAGCCCTTTCTTGCCTTTGTCGCTCAACTTGAAATACTTTCTATCCAGCTCAACTAAATTGTTGTTGTACCAGTCGAGTACCTTAGTAGGTTATTGTAGTTGTAGCTCGGCAAGTTTTACCTTCTGTGCTTCTTGGTCAAGCTGTTGGTCGGATTGAATGCCTTGTTGAAATTTGACAAGCTTGTGAATGTAGCTCGGAAAACTGTTGTTCGGAGGTAATACCTATGTAGGTTGTCTATATTCCACGCCGGGAGTACTATCTTCCCTTCGAGTGTTGCGAGCTCGTACGCATTTCCACTTATAACTTTGGAGACCCTATAGGGGCCTTCCTAGTTTGGGTCGTGCTTTCCCACTCAGGCACCATAACTTTCCTGAGTACCAGGTCGGCAACTCTGAATTGGTGTCTTTTTACTCGGGAGTTGTAGTACCGAGCTAGTCCTTGTTGGGCTCTTCGTTGATTGCCGAATCACAGTGTTGGTACCTCCCTCTCTGTAGGTATTACTGCCTTAGTTCCATATGTTAGGTTGAAAGGTGTTTCACCCATCACTGTCTTAGCTATTTTTTGGTAGGCCTACAGCACACTGGGCAGCTCATCCACCCACAAACCTTTAGCTCGGCTAAGTCGAGCTTTGACGCCATAGAGGATGGCCCTGTTAGTTATCTTGGCCTGACTGTTGTCTTGGGGATGGGTAAGCGAGGTGAAATTCTGCCTTATTTCCATCTGTGTACACCAGTCTTGGAATTCTGAACATTGCGAGCTATTACGGTGACCAGTGGCTCAACTTCTACACACTTTATGAAGTAATCGACTACTACCACTAAAAATTTCTTCTGCCCCTTTGCTGGTGGGAAAGGGCCCAATAAATCTACCCCCCATTGTGTAAATGTTCATGGACTGGTTATGTACTTCATGTCCGTTGCTGGTTGGTTGGTGTGTTTGGAAGCGCGTCATTAAACACTCCAGAACACCAATCTAAACTTTTATAATTTTTACCATTTCTCAAACAACTACTAATGTAGTAAATGGGTGAGAACGGGTCGTATCCACAGCAAAGCAAGTGAAAAATTAATATATACTTAGATCTGGACAAGAGAATGCAATTGGGAATGGCAGAAAATATGAAAATAAAATATATTATTGCTGAAATTAAATGTTTCAAATTTAAACAAGACAATAAATAAAAATAAGAATTTAATAAAGTATGGGAATCAATGAAGGAAATAAAAGATAAATAAAAAAAAAATGATCCAGAATCTAGATTCGGTGGTGGTAGTTGTAGATCGGCCAGAAAGCTTGCAAAAACCCCTCCTGACAAGAACCGGGCGTCCGTCCTTTCTACAACCCTCGAACCCCTCGAGACACCTTAAACTTGAACCGAATGAATTAAGATTTGCAAAACAGAGAAATGAACTAGAATAGAATCTAAAAGTTTGTAGAAATAAAAATAATTTTAAAGAAAATAAAGAAAAGAAAAGAATGGTTGATCAGATCCAGTGGCGGTAATTGTTGAACAACTTGCAAGAACCCCTCCTAACAAGATCTGGGCATCCTCCCCTTCTACAACCCTTGAACTATTCAAGAAACCTTACCCTTGTTAACTGGGTGAATTGACCAACCCCTTCTCTAGGGCCCCTGGGGTCCTTTTTATAGAGAAGGGTGGATAAAACTGGAATTAGAGAGAAAGAGAGGGGCGACAGCTGGGTTTTTGCAGAAATATGGGTCCCCTAAGGTTTAGAATGAAGGGTTAGGATGGTTCTAGGGTGATCCTAAGGCTGAGAAGAAAAGGAGAAAGCACCCAATATTATGTAAGGCTGAGATTTAATGGCTAAAAGTTGAATGGTGAAGATTAGAAGTTAGGTGGCTCCTAGGGTTAGAATGCTAAAAAGAGAGTGCCCTAGAATGGATAGTGGAGAATAGAAGGAATGGAAGGTGAGGATTTAGCAATTAGGGGTGGTTTGTTAAGAGTGAAAAGAATGGGTTAAAAGGCGCCCTAGGGTTTGCTAAGGCGTAGGGAGCATGCTAATACAGTAGGAGGGGTGGCAAACTAGGTTTAGCAGTTAGGAGTCGTCCTCCTGCTTTCAATTTTTCACAAAAGCACCCCTTCTCTCAGCTCTACTTCACACCAGCTTCCCAAAATCTGCATTTTAGCCATGAAAATTTTCCAGTTTTCCCCAGAATTTGCACAGAGACCCTCAGAGGCCACAACATTGCATTTAACTGGGAAAAGGGCAGATCTTGACTATTCTAAGACCGAAAATACCCCATGAATTGATGCCCTTAAGGCATCAAAATGCAGAGTTATCCCACCCCCAACTAAAACATTGCTAGTCCCTTAGCAATGCAGCCTTAAAATTACACTGAGCAAAGAGATCTTTCCCATCTCAAGATCCTCCCAGATAGAATTAGTCAAGCATCTAGATTCCAAGATTCTCAAACTTTGTATAAATAGGTATTGGGATTAAAGGGTAAAACTGTCATACTTTGAATATTATAGAAACTTGGCTTAAAAATCTTATATACCCTTCCATTTGTAGACTGTCTTGATAAGCTAAGATTGATTTTTTAAAATCAGGTGGGTATTCTTCTTATCATTTTTGATAATGGATTTTTACCCCTGAACTTGATATGCATACTTATTTTTGTTGTTACCTTCCATCGTTTGATGCGAATCTTGACACTTGACTTAGGTGAGGAGACCCGATTACCAAGTGTTAGGTGATTGTCTTTGGCATTCCCTTTTCGTTTGACATGAATCTCGACACTTGACTTATGTGAAGAAACCCGGTTACTAAGTCTAGGGTGTCCATTGACCTTTTATTATTTTTTTTCTTTTTTCTTTCTTTTTTTTTTTTTCAGAAGCACAGTTCAGGGTAGTCCGCTGTCTCTAACAATTTTGAAGATTTTTTTGTCTAATTTCTCGATTTTTCTATTCTTATCGTGGCAAGTGCAAACTTGGGAATATTTTCAAATTTCTAAATAGTTTCGACAATATTCAAATAAGACCAATTTTGACTCCTATCACTTGCTACCAATTTCAATAAAATTCAATATTCTTTTATCAGTTTCCTCAACTTTTTCTGTTTGGAAGTCCCTTTTAATGAAAAAATTTAAAAATTTCTCAGTAAAATTTTAATTCTACACATTTAAAGGCTTAGCTTCTCATTTTTCATTTTTTTTTCAATTTTTCTTTTTCTCTCTTTCCTCACCCCCTAACTTAATTGCCATTGTCCCCAATGGCATAACTAGATTGATACAAAAAGGACTTGGGCCTAAGAGAACAATCAATAGGGTTTTGTTGAGGGGTTCAAGGTCTACCACCTGGTCTCGAATCAAGAGAAGGAAATTCAAATCCTAAATACAAAAAACTACATTGGGTTGCCTCCCAACCAACGCTAAGTTTAATGCCTTATGCCGAACACATTCACGCACTTCTTCCATCTAAACTCTCCGACTCACTTTCATCTTTATACAGACGAAGCTCAAACTAGGCTAACCAAGGGGCAGATAGGGCATCTAAAAGATCATCAACTACATCTATTTTGCCCTCATCTTCCCCTAGATTTGGATACTTAGAGGCACTAAAAACATTTAACTAGACCTTTTGCTCCCCAAATGAAATGTCCGTTTCTCTCAATTTACAGTTAGTGTTTGCATTGGCCGTTGCTAGAAACGGACATCTTAAGATTATCGGGATGTGGTTCAGTTCCTCAGTTGGGGTCATGTCTGGGATGATAAAATCCACTGCAAAGTGACAACCCTCTACCTTGACAATAACATCCTCAATAACACTTCGAGGAGTCTTGACTGAC